>NC_037689.1:3661749-3708938 GCF_003255815.1 Theropithecus gelada
CTCCCTTCCTTCCTTCCTTCCTTCCTTCCTTCCTTCCTTCCTTCCTTCCTCCCTTCCTTCCTTCCTTCCTTCCTTAATAAAAAGAAATGAACTGATTTTTTTTTTCTCAGTAGGAAGATCAGAATATTTCACAATTTTTTGTGATTTGTTTTGAAACTTTTATTTTGGGTTGAGAGGTGCATGTGCACTTTTGCTACCTAGGTAAACTTGTGTCACAGGTGTTTGTTGTACAGATTATTTCATCACTCAGATATTAGTTCCCCTCTATGTGTCTGTGAGTTCTCATCATCTAGTTTCCACTTATAAGTGAGATTATGTGGTATTTATTTTTCATTTCTTGCATTAGTTTGCTAACAATAATGCCCTCCAGCTCCGTTCATGTTCCTGAAAAGGATATGACCTCGCTTTTTTAAATGGCTGCATAGTATTCCATGGTGTATATGTGCCACATTTTCTTTATCCAGTCTACTATTGATGAGCATTCAGGTTAATTCCATGTCTTTGTTATTGTGAATAGTGCTACAATGACCATACATGTGCATGTGTCTTCATAATAGAAAGATTTGTGTTCCTTTGGGTATATTCCCAGCAATGGAATTGCTGCGTCAAAATGGTATTTCTATTCTTAGGTCTTTGAGGAATCGCCACACTCCTTTCCACAATGGTTGAACTAATTTATACTCCGACTCACAGGATGCAAGTGTTGCTTTTTCTACACAAACTCACCAGCATCTGTTATTTTCGTTCTTGCTTTTTAATCCAGTGTTATAAACTCAGAAAAAATTTTTTTGAGACAGGTATCTCATTCTGCCTGTGGATGCGAATTCCACTTGTCTCTGAGACTTCCAGGGATTCCAGCTCTCTCAAGTGCCTGTGTTTGGCCTTTATGAATTTGTTACATTTTCAGTTATTTCCTTCTTACCCACTTTTATGACTGGCACTTCTTCCACACATGCTCTGCCAGAGGTGATGCAGTTTGTGTGCCTCATCTCTCCTTAGAGGGACTAGTCACCCTTTTGTATAAGTTTCTATGGCTGCCTTGTTACCTTGATGATCTTTTTTTAGATCATGATCTTAAAAACCCCCTATATTCTTACAGATTATTAGGCTTTTTCTCATTTTCAGGGCTAGAGTGACTTTCTCTTGAGACTTTCAAAATCTTACTTTGGGTATAACTCTCCTTTGTTAATATTTTGACTACTGGTACAAAAATACAGTATTCAAGTATTTGAATTAAAGATAATCCAGGGGCTAGCCGTCTGTGACTGGAAAGCTAAATCCAGCCTATGGCTTGTTTTTGCATAGCTCTTGAGATAAGCATTTTTTTTTCTTTTTACATTTTAAAGTATTATTTCTAAAAAACACAACAACATGACACATGACACAGAAACTACATGGCCTACGAAGACTGAAATATTTATTATTGGGCCTGATAAAGAAAAATTTGCTGCAACCTCATATTAATTTAATATGTATTATTCTGCTTTGCATTATTGTATACATTTTTCATCCATTATTTAATTTATTTACTCACAGACTGAAAAGTATGGATTATTTTCTTATCTTACTATATCCTCTCAAGAAATCATCCAGCTTTATGATACCATGGTTTCAGTCAGGGGAAACTTGGCCCAAGGCTCATGTGAATACAGAAACATATATGTGAGGTAGGAGACCAGCAGGACTTGTTTTCTGGTCATAACCCTACTGACTAAAACAGGATCAGATCCAAACAGGATCAGATAGTGAAACTGGCAGGAACCAGCAGGTGACCGTGAGGGTGATTTCTGGCTGCCCTCATTGCTTATTAGCATGGGACATTCCCACCAGCGCCATGACAGTTTATAAATGCCATGGCAATGAACCAGAAGTTCACCATAATAAAGTAAATAGCATATTACTATTTATTTTATCAAAGATATGTGATTGTATATCCTCTCTAAAGGAATTTAATATTAATTTTCTTGATGTAAAATACTATTTCTTTTCTGATCAAAAAGTAGTAGGTGCTTTTTATAGAAAATTGTAAAATATGGAATAGCAGAATATAAACTAACAGCCACAATTTCACGGTGTGAGGTAAACCATTTGTTGCATGTCTATCCAGTCCCTTTTATAACTCACTCATATCTTAAGTTGTATACATATATCAAATTATCACACTGTTCCCATAAATATGGATAATTATTAGTTGTTAAGTAAATGTTTTTAAAGAAGAAAAAATAATAAAAGTCATCAACAATTTTGAAACAATATGTCAACAGAAAAATTCTTCTTTATATAACGTGACAGAGTTAACATTCTTTGTCCACACAAAAACTTTTGAGATGAAAAAATTTAAAATAGTATGGATATAACATGATGAATAAATATAAGAATAAAATGAAAAATTAACACCAAAACAGTTCAAACTATAAAGATATAGAAACACTTATACACCTTCTAGCAATTTCAGAATGAAAAATAAAGCAAAATTTGAATTGAAACTTTCTCCATCAAATTAGAAAACACTTATTTTTTAATAAATAAGGAATATCCATGGATATTCTTCATAATGCTGCAGTTAAATGGGCACTTTTATAAATCTCCCATTGCTGAAATTTTTGTTTATGATTTTCTGTTTTGTAATTTTTCAACAAGCACAATTAAAAACTTGATACAAATGTATGTTTTTCACTATCTTTACCAAGAATTTGTATCAATGTAAAGACATATTTATGTTATAATGCATACATTTATATAAACATGGGTCTAATCAAGAAGAATATAACATTCTTCCAGATATTTTCTAGCTTATGTATGCTCTCTTTTTATTGAACTCTCAATCTATTTCTTAACTACTCATCTGAAAGACTATTCTTTGTTTCTATACATAATATTAGGAGTTTTTACAATCATCATTACTTATGGCAGATTATTACTCTATGATTAATGTGCATTTGTACCTTCGCTGACTAGCAGTATATCAATATATTAAGCATATAAATAGATTTTTATTCAAAGTTACATCATAAAATATTACCTATTATTGAAGGAGGAAGTTCCCATGATAACCATGACTCCAAATGTTATGGCTTGTTTATAGTACTGATGAAGTGTTATTGGTTAGATATGATGGTCACATAAGAATGATCAGAATCACAAAGTAGTATAGGGATGCCAGTAGTATAGGGATGCCAAAGTAGTATGGGAATGCCAATCTTGTTGGCATAGAATTTAGCTGCTGGGTCTTCCTAAACATCCTAAGCTGAAACTGAAGCTCAATAGAAGATTTAGGCTAAGCATTTGTGAAAAAGCAAACTTTGAGTGATTGCATGCAATAAAAAATATGCTTGGGATGATTAAAGGGACACCTGATTTTAATGAGAAAGAAAACCCTGCATTCTCTTGTAGTTTTGAAGTAGAAAACACACAGGACTTAATTCCAGGTCCTGATAGGACTTAAATCATGGTCCCCACAGGATAGGGTGAAGGAACCCACATGAACCTACAGATAGAGATGATCGCAATCTTTAGCTGCCCTCATTGCTCACTAGCACATTATGCTCCCACCAGCGCCATGATAGTTTACAACTGCCATGGCAATGAACCAGAAGTTCACCCTCCTCTTCCCCCTGCATTATTAGACAGTTCTAAATATTTCATCCTTCAATTTGCATTAACCCACTCCTGCATTTACATGAAATTGAAAGTGGGTATAAATGAGTATAAATACGGTTGTCAAGAGGCCATAGGTTGCTGCCTGCTGACTCACTGCCTGTGGGTTACCTCTGTTCAGAAAGGAACAGTACTATTCAGTAAAAGTATTGCTGTCTAACATCACCAGCTCATGCTTAAATTCTCTCTGAGGCAAAGTCAGGAACTCTCCTGGAATAAGCTCCAACTTTGGGGCTCGCCTATCCTACATGAGCTTCACGGGGAGAATTTTCCTGATATTCCATGATTGTGTATTTATCAAGTTGATTTGTTAAAAATATCAAAATCTCAGAATCTTTCATTTTATATCTTGGTCAATGTGTCATTTAAGCATAATGGTGACATAAAATCTGACGTGTAATAATTGTTAGTCTCCTTAGAAATGCAGTAGGATTACTGCCATGTAAGATCTTTTATTGTTACATTACTGGAAGCATGGCAGAAAACCCAGAACCACAGAAAAAAGTCATTAATCAAATCATGTATAAAAATTGGCCAAGGTGGGAGGATCGCTTGAGCCCAGGAATTTGAGACTGGCATTGATAGCATAGTGAGACCACTCTCTAAAAAATAAATGAATCAATTGCCCAGGTGTGTCCACACCTGTAGTACCACCCACTTGGGAGACTGCAGCATGAGGATTGTTTGAGCCCAGGAGTTGGAGGCTGCATAGAATGGTATGGTCATCCTACTGCCCTCCACCTTGGCAACAGAGTAACATCCTTAGAAAAAAGCATATGTAAATACAGACATAAAATTCCTTATTTCTGTCACAAAAGAAATACATCCTCCAATAAGGATGACATGGGACTGTGTGTTTCCAGTGTTTCTCAATGCAAGAGATTGGGCAAAGAAGGAAAAGCTCTCTTAAGTCCCTTTCTTTTTACTAAAAAAATGCCCTGTGGATGTGGGTATGGGTGTTATGGGATCTTTGGGGAGGGAGTCAATTTTTCTGGCTGGAAACCTCTGTGGCTGGTCGCGCCTTTGTTCAAGTTCTTGTTATGCATCCAGGAAGAATAAAGCATGCAAGCAAGTGGAGGGTAAGCAAGACAAAGAGGAGCTTTATTGAGTGTTAGAACAGCTCAGAGGAGATCCACAGCTCCTCTGTAGGCAGGTGGTCAGTTCAAGTGTTCAGCTCTCAGCAGAGAGGAGGCCCTGAAGAGTGTGTCTCCTCTCTGCAGGCAGGTCTTTCAAACATCTGCAGCTTTCAGCAGAGAGGAGGCCCTGGAGAGGGTAGCTCCTCTCTGCAGCTGGTTGTCCCATTGTCTCTCCATCCTCTGCTCTGCTCTGGCTGAGTTCCAGGCATTTATGGACCTCAGAGGGTAGAAAGTGCATGTACATTGGTCCATGAGTGTACCCAGAAAAGGCACCACAAGTCCACACTCTGGTCTCTGGGATTGGCAGCCTGGCCCATCCCTGGCCTGAAGGTGGGGACTCACCTAGGACCACCCCCTTCTGCTCTGGATCCTGTTTGCCTCCCACTGAAGTCCATGGTGTCCAGACTGCTCATACCTGCAGGCCACTGCCCAGCTGCCCTCAGCACTCTCTTGGCTTCCCCTCTCATGTTTCTTGGCACCAAAATTCTGGAGGGGTATGAGGTGGCAGGGGGCTGGTATTCCAGTGCTGACCTGCCCATGTGCAAGCCCAGCTGTGCTGTGACAGTGCAGGGGCTCAGCCCACAACCTGCTCTGAAATCAGAGTGGGTGCTGGGAGCAGGGAGGAACCAAGTAGTGGGAGCAGATACCTCTGAGTCTGCAGGGACACTGGCGACCTTCCCGGGTTTCAGAGAGTGCAGGTTGCAGGCACACCTGGGTCCTGCCCCTGGGAGGGGAGTTTCAACTGCACCCAAGGAGCTCCTGACCCGCCAACTCTGAAGGGTTGGGACTCCCACTTGTCCCAAGCCCCTGGGTCTATAACCATGGATCCAGTGGCTACAACTGCACCAAGGAGGGCAGGGATCCTGCCTGCTCATGGTCCCCCCAAGAGCACAGGGAGGCTTGGAGCTGCAGCCACAATTTGGGTGGCTGCAGTCCCGCCCAGGAGGGCAGGGCTCCTGCCTGCTCCATGGAGTGGGAATTCTGGGTCCACAGCTGCAGTTTGGGTGGCTGCAGAGGCACCCAGAGGCTCCCTCCTCAACTCGTAAAAGGTGGGGATCCCACTTGTCCCTGGCTTTTGCTGGCTCCACAGAGCATGCAGCCCTGGCTGGGCCTCCCTGCTGCAGCCAGTATGATGGCAGTGGCTGCTGCTATCACGGCGACAGAGGGAAAACTCTGGTGTTCCCTGAAAGTCTCTGGCTCAGTGTGCATGTCCCTTCCTATGCAAATTCCTGTTCCCCGTGGGCCTTGCTGTCTGCCTTCTGTCCCTGCAACGCTGTGGAAGGAAATGTTGTGACTTATTTCTTGCTAACTATAACACATAGGTCCACAGATCAGTTCTCCCAGAAGTTGAGTGTGAGTGAATGTGAGGGAAAGTGGGCAGACTTCCTATGGGTTGGGCCACTTGGTCCATGGCCTGATAGAGATCCTGATCCTTCTACTAGAGATCAGTGACACCACCATGCACTTGCTCCCTTGAGGGCCTGGACAAGGGAGGAACAAGGGCCGTAGAAGGGAGGAGGGTCAGGTGAACATGGAGTGAGTTTTGAACGGTGATATTGAGATATTTGAGTCTCAGAGGCATGAAAAAAAAGCCACACAGGGAGGATGGATTCCAAAGTCCTTAGTGGGGTCCTAGGAAGGGATAAAGGAAAGAGCGGGGGGAGGGGGGGACAAGGAGGGACACCACAACCCTTAAGGCAAGCACACATCTCACTGCGCACGCTCTTTGGGCGCCCATCTCAGTGCACGTGTTCACTGGGTGTCTTCTACTCTATCTCTTCGCCCACGTGGTGAATGCCTGGGAGCTGTGGGGTCAAGTTCCTGAGGTCTAGATTCTTTCTCTCCTACTGAGAAGCAGCAGGTAGGTCCACAGTCCAATCCAACTGGGAGTTGAAGTGTGAGTGAGGGTGAGGAGAAGCCAGTGGGCTTCCAGAGGGTTGTCACGGGGAGGGAGACTCAGAGGGAGAAGGGCCTGGAGGTCTTCGTCCTTTTCATGTGGCACCACAGCCATGGGCCTTCTTTTTTGTCAGGGCCACAACTAGGGAGGCAGGAGCGCCTTGGCGCGGAGGGGATAGGGTTAAAATGGGGCGCGTGTTGCAGGTGCTGTTGGAGGTATCTGAGTCCCAGAAATGCCTTAAACCACATCAGAGATATCCAGTGTCTCTTGCCAGGAGCCTTAAGGCATTACTTTGCTAGCTTAGCCACCTTAAGTGACTGTGCAAGCATTCTATTCAGAAGGCACACAAACTTATACTTGCCCTGGGACTTACCTTCAAAGTATTTCCAAACTTTAAAAAAATAACAAGTTAACATTTGGCCATGGAAGTGCTCAAATATAGCTATCCTGTCAAGTGCATTTTCCCAATCACAGTATTTTGTATTCTCTTTGCAGAGTGAAATATAATCTGGTGAGGAAGATCAACATGTAGGCCTAGACCAAGATGAAGTTTACAAACTCCTGAGCTGATTGGGCCTATGCTTGTGAGTGCTTTAACATTCGTTGTTTTCTATTAACAGACATTTCTTTTTGTGATAGTGTTGTTGAACTAGTATACATACACTGTTAAAGGTCTTCCAAGCTGACAAAAAAAGATCATGGCATCTCATGAAGGAAAGACTGATCCAAGAGGATTATGTTCTGTTGTTGTTGTTGTTGTTGTTGTTTTGTGTGTGTGTGTGTGTGTGTGTGTGTGTGTTTGGAGACGAAGTCTTGCTCTGTTGCCCAGGCTCAGCTACTTCAACTTCTGCCTCCCGGGTTCAAACAATTCTCCTGCCTCATCTCCCTGAGTAGCTGGGACTACAGGTGCACACTGCCATGCCCGGCTAATTTCATTTTGTATTTTAGTAGAGATGGGGACAGAGTTTCACTGTGTTTCCCAGGCTGGTCTCAAACTCCTGAGCTCAGGCAATGCACCTGCCTCGGCCTCCCAAAGTGCTGGGATTACAGGCCTGAGCCACTGTGCCTGGCGTACTTTCTGGTTTTGCCTGGATGGATAACCTTGTGTTCCCCAGATTTTGCCCATGACTTCCTCCGTATGCTTATTCATAACAGATTGCACACATCCATCTCAACATAGATTAAATCACCTTCCAAAGCCCTTGAGGGTAATTCTGTCTTAGAGTAACCTCTCTGTGGGAAGAATAACTTTATGAAGAATACGTATATGGAATAGTGTTGGAGAAATGTCTTTAGACTTACTTATGATCAGAAATATCTATGTATTCTATATATTTACATTATTGACATATATTGACAACAAAACTTTTTATTTGTATACACACAACCATGATCCCAGGAGCACAGTGATGAGGACCCTCAACAAGAAGAACCACCAACTGAAAATTGGGATCCTAGACCTGGTCAGGAGAGAGATCAGGGTGCAGCTGAGATTCAAGGTGCTGGGAAGGGAAAGAAAGAATGTCTACAGTGGGGAGGAGACCTACGTGTGCATCATGCCTTACGTCATGACCAGTAACGGAAAGAAAGAAAACATTAGGAAAGGATTTCAAACACTTGCTGAAAGTTGGCTGGAAAAGTGAACAGTATAGTTTGCAGCTTCATGCAGTCCCTGGATATAATGAATCTTTTCTTTTTCTTCATGATGTATTTTGTATGCTTGAAAATACAGTCCTTGCTAAATCAGACTAAGCAGTTTAATTTTATGTATAAACATATGCAGTATTTCACTAGTTTAATGTGTTCTTCTTAGAATGTTGTTTTATGATCTTCTAAGTCATTGCGTCAACAGTGCTATAAACACCCTTTAATAGCATATAGAGTGCTAAGTCATCCTACCTTGCAACACCCTGAATAAAGCCCATTTGCATAGGAATGTTAGCCCCATTTTATAAATAAGAAAATTGAGGCTCAGGGATTGAGGTTTACCAAGAACACTTGACTCATGGAGACAAAATTCATATTTTGTCCCAAGGTTTGTGTTATCCATGTTGTAATAAGAAAAGGTCAGTGGTTTTGCTTAAGATACTTATTATTCGAATGTGTGTGTGCTGTAAGGTACTTCAGTATTGGGCTCAGGACAAAACACAGTTCAATGAAGCAGAATAGCAACTCCAGAAAAGAGCTCAATAAATGACAGCCACTCTTTGAGTGGTATCCTTTGATTGGTATTTTTTCAAGATGTTTGGTAAAAGGTGGCTAATTCAAGACACTGGCATACAGGTAGCTATAGTAGTATGATTTTGAAGGGGCTTTTAAAAGTTGCTGAAGCACTTTCATAATTAGAAAACTCAAAGTACCATAAGTTTATCCTGAATCAGAAGTTGTTTACTCAGTGGATATCATTTTCACACTAAACATTGGCAGAATTTGGGACGTGGATTATTTTAGCAATTCATTGTTAAGAGGTTTCCAGAATATGACTGTCAATGATGACCACTAATTTCTTTGCACTCAATTTCCTATGCCCTCACTGGAATACAGTTACTTTCCTGTTATTTTGGTACATTATTCTAAATGTGACTTATTTATACAAAGTTACATATAGGGCCCTTGAACCTAAGCATAACGTTAATTAACTTTATCCAAATAATTTTCAAGTTACCTCAACAAGGAATGGGTGTCCAATTGTAAGATTTCTCATAAGCAGGCCAGTACATTGTTCTAATCCTTTAGAAAATTACATTCCATTTATGATTAAAATTCTATCCAGACTTCAGGCAGACTTCAGATTTCTTAGTCGATATTCACTGTTCATAATACACAATGGTAAAATATGGGAAATGTAGGTGTGGTGTGATTTATCCTCAGATTGTCATTTAATATAAGATTTTATAATACAGGAAAATAAAGGTGTGACATCTTACACGACATTTATTAGCACGGTAGTCCACAGGCTTTTATTTCATAACACTGAGGAAAAGAATACTATCATTTCCTTTTTTGTCTTTCTTGTTTGCCCGTTTTAATCAATAACCTTTGTATTTTTTAGTGCCTGACCTGGAAATTGATCTCCAGGAACTGTCTCAGTCAAAGACTGGGATGAATGCAGAGATGGTCCTGATGTCCAGGGGAAAATTCTGCCAAAATTAGAGCAATTTAAAACGCCAGAAGGAGGTATGCTATCCATTAAGAGGCAAAATTATGTGTTTTCTGTTTTTCACAATATTATACTTTTGATAATAAAAAGAGAGAACATTACTACCCCTTTAAAACACAATTCAAATGCAGGCTTTCCTTGAAAAGTTGTTCCTACCCCATATGCCTGACTGGAAGACTTAAACACTATCAGATACAGAAACAAATTGGGTCAAAGCTGTATTGAATCATCAAATATGAAAGCATTTTCTTACTTGTGACTATAACCAAGAGTGAACAATTTTCAGATTATTTTCTAATTTCTGCTTTTAATAAATACATAATACATTTGTAATACTACTTTGTGTGAAATATGCTGAGTACTGAAGGAGGTTCTAGTATCAGATCTAACATAATTTGTGAGATTTTGGGTGAATTCCATAAATTCTACACCCATCTTTTTCTGTTATTGAAAATAGTAGATGCAAATGAGATACATTAAAATCTGTTTCAAGGTTGATTTCTGTGTTTTCATGTTCTGTTGGATATAATACAAAGATATGATTTTTCATAACAATCAGTTTCCCTCCAGTTATAATACCTGAGTTGAGATTTCATGGTTCCTAAGAAATGAGCGGGCAACCTGCTTGATGTTTTTTTTTTTTTTTTTTTTTTTTTTCCTGTTTGGAGACGTAAATGACTATCCTTGGATTTTGTTAAATTCTGATTTCTCTGGCTCTTAAAGAATAATTGCATTTTAAACGCTTTCTGCAGTGAACCCTTGCATGACTGAATAATAAAATGGCAAGAGACTGTCAGGTTTCTGTGACCGATGTAGTAGGGAGCATGCATGTAGGTCAGTGATGCTGAAGGTGGGTGTAAGATGCCTGTGTTAAGCATGATCCCTGTCTTCCTGTTAGTCTTCATGAGCTACTGTGTGTAATTAGATTGAAGGCACATATGATAGAATCACCTCTAACCATATCATAGGTTACAGGTTTCTGCCTTGAGACATCAGATGATATGATTTAAAGTTCAAAGACCATAACGTCCTAATTCGTGAGTAGTCGACATAAGTATTTTTTACACATATTTTCTAAATTGCTGATGGTTAATTAGAAGAACTTCTGAATTTCAAGGAAGCACTCCATATTTAGGAAAGAAATTACCTAAATGTTTTTAACTCTAGACTGCTGAACCATTCCATTAGACCTTTCACATTGAAAAGTAATTTTTAGTCTATTTCCAAGAGCCTACTGAAGAAGACTCAACTGTATTCTTAGGAAGGTTATAGTCTTTTTTTGGTCCAGAATTAATTTCTTTTTTTATTATTGTACTATAAGTTCTAGGGTACATGTGCACAACGTGCAGGTTTGATACACAGGTATACATGTGCCATGTTGGTTTGTTGCACCCATCAACTCATCATTTACATCAGGTATTTCTCCTAATGCTATCCCTACCCCAGCTCCCCAACCCCCTTACAGGCCCTGGTGTGTGATGTTCCCCGCCCTGTGTCCAAGTGATCTCATTGTTCAATTCCCACCTATGAGTGAGAACATGCGGTGGTTGGTTTTCTGTTCTTGTGATAGTTTCTGAGAATGATGATTTCCAGCTGCATCCATGTCCCTACAAAGGACACAAACTCATCCTTTTTTATGGCTGCAAAGAATTCCGTAGTGTATATGTGCCACATTTTCTTAAGTCAGTCTGTCACTGATGGACATTTGGATTGATTCCAAGTCTTTGCTATTGTGAATAGTGCCACAGTAAACATATGTGTGTATGTGTCTTTATAGCAGCATGATTTATAATCCTTTGGATATATACCCAGTAATGGGATGGATGGGTCAAATGGTATTTCTAGTTTTAGATCCTTGAGGAATCACCATACTGTTTTCCACAACGGTTGAACTAGTTTCCAGTCCCACCAACAGTGTAAAAGTGTTCCTATTTCTCCACATCCTCTCCAGCACCTGTTGTTTCCTGATATTTTAACGATTGCCATTCTAACTGGTGTGAGATGGTATCTCATTGTGGTTTTGATTTGCATTTCTCTGATGGCCAGTGATAATGAGCATTTTTTCATGTGTCTCTTGGCTGCATGATGTCTTCTTTTGAGAAGTGTCTGTTCATATACTTTGCCCACTTTTTGATGGGGTTGTTTTTTTCTCGTAAATTTGTTTGAGTTCTTTGTAGGTTCTCGATATTAGCCCTTTGTCAGATGAGTAGACTGCAAAAATTTTTCCCATTCTGTAGGTTGCCTGTTCACTCTGATGATAGTTTCTTTTGCTGTGCAGAAGCTCTTTAGTTTAATGAGATCCCATTTGTCAATTTTGGCTTTTGCTGCCGTTGCTTTTGGTGTTTTAGACATGAAGTCCTTGCCCATGCCTATGTCCTGAATGGTATTACCGAGGTTTTCTTCTAGAGTTTTTATGGTTTTTGTTATAACATTTAAGTCTCTAATCCATCTTGAATTAATTTTTGTATAAGGAGTAAGGAAAGGATCCAGTTTCAGCTTTCTACTTATGGCTAGCCAATTTTCCCAGCACCATTTATTAAATAGGGAATCCTTTCCCCATTTCTTGTTTTTGTCAGGTTTGTCAAAGATCAGATGGCTGTAGATGTGTGGTATTATTTCTGAGGGCTCTGTTTTGTCCCATTGGTCTATATCTCTGTTTTGGTACCAGTAACATGCTGTTTTGATTACTGTAGACTTGTAGTATAGTTTGAAGTCAGGTAGCATGATGTCTCCAGCTTTGTTCTTTTGACTTAGGATTGTCTTGGCAATGCGGGGTCTTTTTTGGTTCTATATGAAATTTAAAGCAGTTTTTGCCAATTCTGTGAAGAAAGTCATTGGTAGCTAATGGGGATGACATTGAATCTATAAATTACCTTGGGCAGTATGGCCATTTTCACAATATTGATTGTTCCTATCCATGAGCATGGTATGTTCTTCCATTTGTTTGTGTCCTCTTTTATTTCACTGAGCAGTGGTTTGTAGTTCTCCTTGAAGAGGTCCTTGACATCCCTTGTAAGTTGGATTCCTAGGTATTTTATTCTCTTTGAGGCAATTGTGAATGGGAGTTCATTCATGATTTGGCTCTCTCTTTGTCTGTTATTGATGTATAAGAATGCTTGTCATTTTTCACATTGATTTTGTATCCTGAGACTTAACTGAAGATGCTTATCAGCTTAAGGAGATTTTGGGCTGAGATGATGGGGTTTTCTAAAGATACAATCATGTCATCTGCAAACAGACAATTTGACTTCTTCTTTTCCTAACTGAATACCCTTGATTTCTTTCTCTTGCCTGATTGCCCTAGGCAGAACTTCCAACACTATGTTGAATAGGAGTGGTGAGAGAGGGCATCCCTGTCTTGTGCCAGTTTCCAAAGGGAATGCTTCCAGTTTTTGCCCATTCAGTATGATATTGGCTGTGGGTTTGTCATAAATAGCTCTTATTATTTTGAGATACATTCCATCAATACCGAATTTATTGAGCGTTTTTAGCGTGAAGGGCTATTGAATTTTGTCAAAAGCCTTTTCTGCATCTATTGAGATAATCATGTGGTTTTCATCTTTGGTTCTGTTTATATGCTGGATCACGTTTATTGATTTGCGTATGTTGAACCAGCCTTGCATCCCAGGGATGAAGCCCACTTGATCATGGTGGATAAGCTTTTTGATGTGCTGCTGGATTCGGTTTGCCAGTATTTTATTGAGGATTTTTGCATCTATGTTCTTCAGGGATATTGGTCTAAAATTCTCTTTTTTTGTTGTATCTCTGCCAGGCTTTGGTATCAGGATGATGTTGACCTCGTAAAATGAGTTAGGGGGGATTCCCTCTTTTTCTATTGATTGAAATACTTCCAGAAGGAATGGTACCAATCCTTGTACCTCTGGTAGAATTCAGCTGTGAATCCATCTGGTCCTGGACTTTTTTTGGTTGGTAGGCTATTAATTATTGCCTCAATTTCAGAGCCTGCTATTGGTCTATTCAGGGATTCAACTTCTTTCTGGTTTAGTCTTGGGGGAGTGTATGTGTCCAGGAATTTATCCATTTCTTCTAGATTTCCTAGTTTATTTGTGTAGAGATATTGATAGTATTCTCTGATGGTAGTTTGTATTTCTGTAGGGTCGGTGATGATATTCCCCTTTATCATTTTTGATTGCGTCTATTTGATTCTTCTCTCTTTTCTTCTTTATTAGTCTTGCTAGCGGTCTGTCAATTTTGTTGATCTTTTCAAAAAACCAGCTCCTGGATTCATCGATTTTTTGGAGGGTTTTTTTATGTCTCTGTCTTCTTCAGTTCTGCTCTGATCTTAGTTATTTTTGCCTTCTGCTAGCTTTTGAATGTGTTTTCTCTTGCTTCTCTAGTTCTTTTAATTGTGATGTTAGAGTGTCAATTTTAGATCTTTCCAGCTTTCTCCTGTGGGCATTTAGTGCTATAAATTTCCCTCTACACATTGCTTTAAATGTGTCCCAGAGATTCTGGTATGCTGTATCTTTTTTCTCATTTGTTTCAAAGAATATCTTTATTTCTGCCTTCATTTCGTTATGTACTCAGTAGTCATTCAGGAGCAGGTTGTTCAGTTTCCATGTAGTTGAGCAATTTTGATTGAGTTTCTTAGTCCTGAGAAACTCTCTTCTGCCTTGGAGAGTTTCTGCCGAGAGATCTACTGTTAGTCTGATGGGCTTCCCTTTGTGGGACCTTTCTCTCTGGCTGCTCTTAACATTGTGAGACCTTTCTCTCTGGCTGCTCTTTACATTTTTTCCTTCATTTCAACTTTGGTGAATCTGACATTTATGTGTCTTGCAGTTGCTCTTCTTGAGGAGTATCTTTATGGTGTTCTCTGTATTTCCTGAATTTGAATGTTGTCCTGCCTTAGTAGATTGGGGAAGTTCTCCTGGATGATATCCTACAGAGTGTTTTCCAACTTGGTTCCATTTTCCCCGTCACTTTCAGGCACACTAATCAGGCGTAGATTTGGTCTTTTCACATAATGCCATATTTCTTGGAGGCTTTGTTCATTTCTTTTTACTCTTTTTTTTTCTACACTTCTCTTCTCACTTCATTTCATTCATATGATCTTCAATCACTGATACTCTTTCCTCCAGTTGATCAAGTTGGTTACTGAAGCTTGTGCATTTGTCATGTAGTTCTCATGTTATGGTTTTCATCTCTATCAGTTCTTTTAGGGACTTCTCTACATTGGTTATTCTAGTTAGCCATTTGTCACATCTCTTTTCAAGGTTCATAGTTTCTTTGCGCTGGTTACGTAGTTCCTCCTTTAGCTCTGAGAAGTTTGATCGACTGAAGCCGTCTTCTTTCAACTCGTCAAAGTCATTCTCCATCCACCTTTGTTCCATTGCTGGTGATGAGCTGCATTCTTTTCGAGGGGGAGATGTGCTCAGATTTTTTGAATTTCCAGCTTTTCTGCACTGCTTTTTACCCTTCTTTGTGGTTTATCTGCCTTTGGTCTTTGATGATTTTGATGTACTGATGAAGTTTTGGTGTGGGTGTCCTTTCTGTTTGTTAGTTTTCCTTCTACCAGTCAGGACCCTCAGCTGCAGATCTGTTGGAGTTTGCTTGAGGTCCACTCCAGACCCTGTTTGCCTGGGTATCAGCAGTGGAGGCTGCAGAAGATAGAGTATTGCTGAACAGCAAGTGTTGCTATTTGATTCTTGCTCTGGAAGCTTCATCTCAGAGGTGCATCCAGTCATGTGAGGTGTGAGATGTCAGTCTGCACCTAGTGGGGGATGTCTCCCAGTTAGGTTACTCAGGGATCAGGGACCCACTTGAGCAGGCAGTCTGTCCGTTCTCAGATCTCAACCTCCATGCTGGGAGAACCACTGCTCTCTTCAAAGTTGTCAGACAGGGACTTTTACATCAGCAGAGGTTTCTGCTGCTTTTTGCTTAGCTATGTCCCGTCCCCAGAAGTGGAGTCTACAGAGACAGGCAGGCCCCCTTGAGCTGTGGTGGGCTCCACCCAATTCGAGCTTCCTGCTGGCTTTGTTTACCTACTTAAACCTCAGCAATGGCAGGCGCCCTTCCCCGAGCCTCCCTGCTGCCTTGCAGTTAGATCTCAGACTGCTGTGCTAGCAATGAGGGAGGCTCTGTGGGTGTGGGACCCTCTGGGTCAGGTGTGGGATATAATCTCCTGGTGTGCCATTTGCTGAGACCCTTGGTAAAGTGCAGTATTAGGGTGGGAGTTACCCAATTTTCAGGTGTTGTGTGTCTCAATTTCCTTTGGCTAGGAAAAGGAATTCCCTTCCCCCTTGTGCTTCCCAGGTGAGGCGATGCCTCACCCTGCTTCAGCTCTTGCTGTTTGGGCTGCACCCGTGGACCAGTACCAACTGTCTGACATGCCCCAGTGAGATGAACCCGATACCTCATTTGAAAATGCAGAAATCACCCATCTTCTGTGTCGCTCATGCTGGGAGCTGGAGGCTGGAGCTATTCCTATTCGGCCATCTTGGGTGCGCCTAAGGGTTCTGACTTTCAACCCCAACCCCAACCTTCAGGGAAGGAAGAGGGGTTGAAGGTTAATTTGATCATCAATGGCAGGCCAACAGTTTAATCAATAACGGAAACCTCCATCAAAACCCAAAAGTACAGGGTTCAGAGAGCTTCTGATTAGCTGAACACATGGTGGGCAACATGCGCATACAAGGCATGGAAGCTCCCTGCCTCTTCCCCCATTTCTTATCCAATGTATCTCTTTATCTGCATCCTTTCTAATATCCTGTTTTAATCAATCCATAAATGTGCATGTTTCCCTGAGTCTTGTGAGGTGATGTAGCAAATTAATTGAACCCGAATAAAAGTCATGTGAAATCCAATTTATAGCTGGTGTGTCAGAAGCACAGGTAAAACATCCTAGTGGTTGCAATTGGCATTAGAACTTGGGGGCCATATTGTGGGTCTGTGTGTCAACCTGTACAATCTGAGGCTATCTCTAGGTAGATTGTCTCAGAATTGAATGAGAGGACACCCAACAGGTATGTGTTGGGAAACTCATTGCTTGCTTGGTTTGTGGAGGAATAAAACCACACATTTGGTCACAGAATTCTTTCACATTTTTTTTTTTTAAATTATACTTTAAGTACATGTGCCGAACGTGCAGGCTTGTTACATAAGTATACATGTGCCATGGTGGCTTGCTGCACGCATCAACCCATCATCTACATTAGGTATTTCTCCTAATGCTATCCCTCCCCTAGCCCTGCACTCCCCAACAGGCCCTTGTGTGTAATGTTCCCCTCCCTGTGTCCATGTGTTCTCATTGATCAACTCCCACTTATGAGTGAGAACATGTGGTGTTTGGTTTTCCGTTCCTGTGTTAGTTTACTGAGAAAGGTGGTTTCCAGCTTCATCCATGTCCCCGCAAAGGACATGAACTCATCCTTTTTTATGGCTGCATAGTATTCCATGGTGTGTATGTGGCACATTTTCTTTATCCAGTCTAACATTGATGGGCATTTGGATTGGTTCCAAGTCTTTGCTGTGGTGAGTAGTGCTGCAATAAACATATGTGTGCAAGTGTCTTTATAGTACAATGATTTATAATCCTTTGCACATATACCCAGTAATAGGATTGCTGGGTAAAATGGTAGTTTTGGTTCTAGATCCTTGAGGAATTGCCACACTGCCTTCCACAATGGTTGAACCAGTTTACAGTTCCACCAATAGTGTAAAAGTGTTCCTATTTCTCCACATCCTCTCCAGCATCTATTGTTTCCTACTTTTTAATAATTGCCATTCTAACTGGTGTGAGATTGTATCTCATTGTGGTTTTAAGTTGCATTTCTCTAATGACCAGTGATAATTAGCTTTTTTCATGTGTTTGTTGGCTGCACAAATATCTTCTTTTGAGAACTGTCTGTTCATATCCTTCACCCACTTTTTGATGGGGTTGTCTTTCTTTTCTTGTAAATTTGCATAATTTCCTTGTAGATTCTGGTTATTAGCCCTTTGTCAGATGGATAGATTGCAAAAGTTTTCTCCAGTTCTCTAGGTTGCATGTTCACTCTGATGATAGTCTATTTTGCTGTGCAGAAGCTCTTTAGTTTAATTAGATCCCATTTGTCAATTTTGGCTTTTGTTGCCGTTGCTTTTGTTGTTTTAGTTATGAAGTCTTTGCCCATGCCTATGTCCTGAATGGTATTGCCTAGGTTTTCTTCTAGGGTTTTTATGGTTTTAGGTATTAAATTTAAGTCTTTAATCCATCTTGAGTTAATTTTTGTAAAAGGTATAAGAAAGAGATTGAGTTTCTGTTTTCTGTATATGGCTAGGCCATTTTCCCAACATCATTTATTAAATAGGAATCCTTTCCCCGTCACTTGTTTTTGTTAGGGTTCTCAAAGATCAGATGGTTGTAGATGTGTAGAATTATTTCTGAGACTTCTGTTCTGTTCCATTGGTCTATATATCTGATTTGGTAACAGTACCATGATGTTTTGGTTACTGTAGACTTGTAATATGGGTTGAAGTCAGATAGTGTGATGCCTCCAGCTTTGTTCATTTTGCTTATCATTTTCTTGGTTATGTGGGCTTGTTTTTCGTTCAATATAAAATTTAAAGTAGTTTTTCTCCAATTCTGTGAAGAAAGTCAATGGTAGGTTGATTGGGATAGCATTGTATCTATAAATTACTTTGGGCAGTATGGCCATTTTTGTGATATTGATACGTCCTGTCTATGAGGAGGGAACTTTTTTCCATTTGTTTGTGTCCTCTCTTATTTCCTTGAATAGTGGTTTGTAGTTCTCCTTGAAGTGGTTCTTCACATCCCTTGTAAGTTGTATTCCTAAGTATTTTATTCTCTATGTAGGAATTGTGAATCAGAGTTCATGATTTGACTCTCTGTTTGGCTATTATTGGTGTACAGGAATGCTTGTAGATTTGGGGCTGATAAGATGGAATTTTCTAAATATACAATCATGTCATATGCTCTTATTATTTTGAGATAAGTTCCAGCAATACCCAGTTTATTGAGAGTTTTTAGCATGAAAGGGTGTTGAATTTTATTGAAGGCCTTTTCTGCATCTATTGAGATAATCACATGGTTTTTGTCATTGGTTCTGTTTATGTGATGGATTACATTTATTGATTTGCATATGTTGAACTGGCTTTGTATCCCAGGAATGAAGTCAACTTGATCGTGGTGGATAAGCTTTTTGATGTGCTGCTGGATTTGGTTTGTCAGTATTTTATTGAGGATTTTCACATCGATGTTCATCAGGAATATGGGCTTGAAATTTTCTTTTTATGTGTGTGTGTCTCTGCAGGTTTTGGTATCAGGATGATGCTGGCCTAACAATATGAGTTAAGGAGGACTCCTTCTTTTTCCATGGTTTGGAATAGTTTCAGAAGGAATGGTACAAGCTCCTTTTTGTACCTGTGGTAGAATTTGGCTGTGAATCCTTTGGGTCCTGGACTTTTTTTGGTTGGTAGGCCATTAATTACTGCATCAATTTTAGAACTTGTTATTGGTATATTCAGGAGTTTGACTTCTTCCTGGTTTAGTCTTGGGAAGGTGTGTGTGTCCAGGAATGTATCCATTTCTTCTAGATTCTCTAGTTCATTTGTGTAGAGTTGTTTATAGTAATCTCTGATGGTAGTTTGTATTTCTGTGGGATCAGTGGTGATATTCCCTTTATCATTTTTTATTGTGTCTATTTGATTCTTCTCTTTTCTTCTTTATTATTCTGGCTAGTAGTCTATCTATTTTGTTAATTTTTTCAAATATCCAGTTTCTGGATTCATTGATTTTTTGGAGGATTTTTGGTGTCTCTATCTCCTTCAGTTCTGCTCTGATGTTAGTTATTTCTTGTCTTCTGCTAGCTTTAGAATTTGTTTATTTTTGCTTTCCTATTTCTTTTAATTGTGACTTTAGGTTGTCAATTTCAGGTTTTTCATGCTTTCTCCTGTGGGCATTTAGTGCTATAAATTTCCCTATACACATTGCTTTAGCTGTGTCCAAGAGATTCTGGTATGTTGTGTCTTTGTTCTCATTGGTTTCAAAGAACTTATTTATTTCTGCCTTAATTTTGTTATTTACCCAGTAGTAATTCAAGAGCTATTTGTTCTGTTTCCATGTAGTTGTGTGGTTTTGAGTGAGTTTCTTAATTCTGACTTCCAATTCAATTGCACTGTGGTCTGAGAGTCTGTTTTCTGTGATTTCCATTTTTTGCATTTGCTGAGGAGTGTTTTACTTCGAATTATGTGTTCTATTTTAGAATAAGTGTGATGGGGTGCTGAGAAGAATGTATATTCTGTTGATTTGGAGAGGAGACTACTGTAGATGTCTATTAGAACTCTTAGGTCCAGAGCTGAGTTGAAGTCCTGAATATCCTTGTTAATTTTGTGTCCTGTTGATCTGTCTAATATTGACAGTGGGTGTGTTAAAGTCTCCCACTATTATTGTGTGGGAGCCTAAGTCTCTTTGAAGGTCTCTAAGAACTTACTTTATGAATCTGTTTGCTACTGTATTGGGTGCAAATATACTTAGAATAGTTAGCTCTTCTTGTTGCATTGATCCATTTATTATCATGTAATGCCCTTCTTTTTATTTTTTGATCTTTGTTGGTTAAAATCTGTTTTATCAGATACAAAGATGGCAACCACTGCTGTTTTTTCTTTCCATTTTCTCGGTAAATATTCCTCTATCCTTTATTTTGAGACTATGTGCGTCTCTGCCCATGGGATTGGTCTCTTGAATGCAGCACACCAATGAGTCTTGACTCTTTATCCCATTTGTCTTTTAATTGGGGCATTTATCCCTTTTACATTTAAGGTTAATATTGTTATGTGTTAACAATATTAACCTTAAATGTAAATGGACTAAATGGTACAATTAAAAGACACAGACTGGCAAATTGGATAAAGAGTCAAGACCCATCAGTTTGCTGTATTCAGGACACCCATCTCACATGCAGAAACACATATAGGCTCAAAATAAAGGGATGGAGGAAGACCTACCAAGCAAATGGAGAACAAAAAAAAAACCTAGTTTCTGATAAAACAGACTTTAAACCATCAAAGATCAAAAGAGACAAAGAAGGCCATTGTATAATGGTAAAGGGATCAATTCATCAGGGAGAGCTAACTATCCTAAATATATATGCAAACAATACAGGAGCACCCAGATTCAAAAAGCAAGTCCTTAGAGATGTAAAAAGAGACTCAGACTCCCATACAATATAATGGGAGACTTCAACACCCCACTGTCAACATCAGACAGATCAACAACACAGAAAGTTAACAAGGATGTCCAGGAATTGAACTAACTCTGCACCAAAGGGCCTTAATAGACATCTACAGAACTCTCCAATCCAAATCAACAGAATATACATTCTTCCCAGCACCACATCAAACTTATTCCAAAATTAACCACATAGTTGTAAGTAAAGCATTCCTCAGAAAAAGTAAAAGAACAGATATTATAACAAACTGTCTCTCAGGCCACAGTGCAATCGAACTAGAACTCAGGACTAAGAAACTCAATCAAAACAACTCAACCACATGGAAACTGAACAACCTGCTCCTGAGTGACTACTGGGTACATAACGAAATGAAGGCAGAAATAAAGATGTTCTTTGAAACAAATGAGATCAAAGATACAACATACCAGAATCCCTGGGACACATTTAAAGCAGGGTGTAGAAGGAAACTTGTAGCACTAAATGCCCACAAGAGAAAGCTGGAAAGATCTAAAATTGACACCCTAACATCACAATTAAAAGAACCAGAGAAGCAAGAGCAAACACATTCAAAAGCTAGCAGAAGGCAAAAATAACTAAGATCAGAGCAGAACTGAAGGAGATAAGAGACACAAAAAACCCTCCAAATTCTCAAAAGAAGACACGCATACAGCCAACAGACACATGAAAAAATGCTCTTCATCACTCGCCATCAGAGAAATGCAAATCAAAACCATGATGAGGTACCATCTCACACCAGTTAGAATGGCAATCATTAAAAAGTCAGGAAACAACAGGTGCTGGAGAGGATGTGGAGAAATAGGAACACTTTTACACTGTTGGTGGGATAGTAAACTAGTTCAACCATTGTGGAAAACAGTATGACGATTCCTCAAGGATATAGAACTAGAAATACCAATTGACCCAGCCATCCCATTACTGGATATATACCCAAAGGATTATAAATCATGCTGCTATAAAGACACATGCATATGTATGTTTATTATGGCACTATTCACAATAGCAAAGACTTGGAATCAACCCAAATGTCCATCAGTGACAGACTGGATTAAGAATATGTGGCACAAATACACCATGGAATACTATGCAGCCATGAAAAAGGATGAGTTTGTGTCCTTTGTAGGTACATGGATGCAGCTGGAAACCATCATTCTCAGCAAACTATCACAAGAACAGAAAACCAAGCACCGCATGTTCTCACTCATAGGTGGGAATTGAACAGTGAGATCACTTGGACTCAGGAAGTGGAACATCACACACCAGGGCCTATTATGGGGAGGGAGTAGGGGGGAGGTATGGCATTGGAAGTTATACCTGATGTAAATCACAAGTTGATGGGTGCTGACGATTTGATGGGTGCAGCACCCCAATATGGCACAAGTATACATATGTAACACACCTGTACATTGTGCACATATACCCTAGAACTTAAAGTAAAATTTAAAAAAAAAAAACCCCTCCAAAAAATCAATGAATCCAGAAGTTGGTTTTTTGAAAAGATCAACAAAATTGATAGACCGCTAGCAAGACTAATAAAGAAGAAAATAGGGAAGAATCAAATAGATGCAATAAAAAATGATAAAGGGGATATCACCACTGATCCCACAGAAATACAAACTACCATCGGATAATACTATAAACACCTCTACTCAAATAAACTAGAGAACCTAGAAGAAATGGATAATTTCCTGGACACTTACACTCTCCCAAGACTAAACCAGGAAGAAGTTGAATCTCTGAACAGACCAATGCAGGCTCTGAAATTGAGGCAATAATTAATAGCCTACCAACCAAAAAAAGTCCAGGACCAGACGGATTCACAGCCAAATTCTACCAGAGGTACAAGGAGGAGCTGGTACCATTCCTTCTGAAACTATTCCAATCAATAGAAAAAGAAGGAATATTCCCTAACTCATTTTACAAGGCCAAAATCATCCTGATACCAAAGTCTGGCAGAGACACAACAAAAAAAGAGAATTTTAGACCAATATCCCTGATGAACATCAATGCAAAAATCCTCAATAAAATACTGGCAAACCCAATTCAGCAGCATATCAAAAAGCTTATCCACCATGACCAAGTGGGCTTCATCCCTGGGATGCAAGGCTGGTTCAACATATGCAAATCAAGAAACGTAATCCAGCATATAAACAGAACCAAAGACAAGAACCACATGATTATCTCAATAATGCAGAAAAGGCCTTTCGCAAAATTCAACAGCCCTTCCCGCTAAAAACGCTCAATATATTCAGTATTGATGGAACGTACCTCAAAATAATAAGAGCTATTTATGACAAACCCACAGCCAATATCATACTGAATGGGCAAAAACTGGAAGCATTCCCTTTGGAAACTGGCACAAGACAGGGATGCCCTCTCTCACCACTCCTATTCAACATAGTGTTGGAAGTTCTGGCTAGGGCAATCAGGCAAGAGAAAGAAATCAAGGGTATTCAGTTAGGAAAAGAAGAAGTCAAATTGTCCCTGTTTGCATATGACATGATTGTATATTTAGAAAACCCCATTGTCTCAGCCCAAAATCTCCTTAAGCTGATAAGCAACTTCAGCAAAGTCTCAGGATACAAAATCAATGTGCAAAAATTACAAGCATTCTTATACACCAGTAACAGAGAAGCAGAGAGCCAAATCATGAATGAACTCCCATTCACAATTGCCTCAAAGAGAATAAAATACCTAGGAATCCAACTTACAAGGGATGTAAAGGACCTCTTCAGGGAGAACTACAAACCACTGCTCAGTGAAATAGAAGAGGACACAAACAAATGGAAGAACATACCATGCTCATGGATAGGAAGAATCAATATTGTGAAAATGGCCATATTGCCCAAGGTAATTTATAGATTCAATGTCATCTCCATTAAGCTACCAATGACTTTCTTCACAGAATTTGCAAAAACTGCTTTAAATTTCATATGGAACTAAAAAAGACCCCGCATTGCCAAGACAATCCTAAGTCAAAAGAACAAAGCTGGAGGCATCACGCTACCTGACTTCAAACAAGGCTACAGTAACCAAAACAGCATGGTACTGGTACCAAAAAAGACATGTATACCAATGGAACAGAACAGAGACCTCAGAAATAATACCACACATCTACAGCCATTGGATTTTGACAAACCTGACAAAAACAAGAAATGGGGAAAGGATTCCCTATTTAATAAGTGGTGCCGGGAAAATTGGCTAGCTACAAGGAGAAAGCTGAAATTGGATCCTTTCCTTACTCCTTGTACGAAAATTAATTCAAGATGGATTAGAGACTAAAATATTAGACCTAAACCCATAAAAACCCTAGAAGAAAACTTAGGTAATACCATTCAGGACATAGGCATGGGCAAGGACTTCATGTCTAAAACACCAAAAGCAACGGCGACAAAAGCCAAAATTGACAAATGAGATCTAATTAAACTAAAGAGCTTCTGCACAGCAAAAGAAACTACCATCGGAGTGAACAGGCAACCTACAGAATGGGAGAAAATTTTTGCAATCTACTCATCTAACAAAGCGCTAATATGCAGAACCTACAAAGAACTCAGACAAATTTACAAGAAAAAAAAACAAACAACGCCATCAAAAAGTGGGCAATGGATATGAACAGACATTTCTCAAAGAAGACATGCATACAGCCAACAGACACATTGAAAAGTGCTCTTCATCACTGGCCATCAGAGAAATGCAAATCAAAACCACAATGAGACACCATCTCACACCAGTTAGAATGGCGATCATTAAAAAGTCAGGAAACAACAGGTGCTGGAGAAGATGTGGAGAAATAGGAACACTTTTACACTGTTGATGGGATGGTAAACTGGTTCAACCATTGTGGAAAACAGTGTGGTGATTCCTCAAGGATCTAGAACTAGAAATACCATTTGACCCAGCCATCCCATTACTGGGTATATACCCAAAGGATTATAAATCATGCTGCTATAAAAACACATGCACATGTATGTTTATTGCGACACTCTTCACAATAGCAAAGACTTGGAATCAACCCAAATGTCCATCAGTGACAGATTGGATTATGAAAATGCGGCATATATACACCATGGAATACTATGCAGCCATAAAAAAGGATGAGTTTGTGTCCTTCGTAGGGACATGGATGCAGCTGGAAACCATCATTCTCAGCAAACTATCACAAGGACAGAAAACCAAACACCGCATGTTCTCACTCATAGGTGGGAAGTGAACAATGAGATCACTTGGACTCTGGAAGGGTAACATCACACACTGGGGCCTATTATGGGGAGAGGGGAGGGGTGAGGGATGGCATTGGGTTTTATACGTGATGTAAATGACGAGTTGATGGGTGCTGATGAGTTGATGTGTGCAGCACACCAACATGGCACATGTATACATATGTAACAAGCCTGCACATTGTGCACATGTACCATAGAACTTAAAGTATATATATAAAAAATAAATAATATCAAACTACAAAGTGTTGATTACCCTAAATTTTAAGGTGTAAAGCAACCTTGTCCAACCTGTGGCCTGCAGGCTGCATGCGGCTCAGGATGGCTTTGAATGCAGCCCAGCAAAAATTCATAAACTTTCTTAAAACATTAAGAAATATATATATTTTTATGTGTGAATTTGATCCTGTCATTTTGATGCTAGCTAGTTTTTTTGCCTATTAGTTGATGCAGTTTCTTCATAGTGTTGATCATCTTTACAATTTGGTATGGTTTTGCAGTGGCTGGTACCAGTTTCTTCTGTCCATATTTAGTGCTTTCTTCAGGAGCTCTTGTAAGGCAGGTCTGGTGGTGACCAAAGCTCTCAGAATTTGCTTGTCTGTAAAGGTTTTTATTTCTCCTTCACTTATGAACCTTAATTTGGCTGGATATGAAGTTCTGGGTTGAAAATTATTGTCTTTAAGTGTGTTGAATATTGGCCCCCACTCTCATCTGGCTTGTAGGATTTCTGCAGAGATCTGACAGGCTTCCCTTTTTGGGAAACCCCACCTTTCTCTCTGGCTGCCCTTAACATTCTTTCCTTTGTTTCAACCTTGGTTAACCTGACGATTATGTGTCTTGGGGTTGCTCTTCTCAAGGAGTATCTTTGTGGTGTTCTCTGTATTTCCTGAATTTGAATGTTGGCCTATCTTACTAGGTTGGGGAAGTTCTCCTGTACAATAGCCTGAAGAGTGTTTTCCAACTTGTTTCCATTCTCCTTGTCACTTTCGGGTAAACCAATCAATCATAGGTTGTCTTTTCACATAGTTCCATATTTCTTGGAGGCTTTGTTTGTTTCTTTTCATTCTTTCTTCTCTACTCTTGTCTTCTTGCTTCATTTTATTAAGTTGATTTTCAATCCTTTCTTCCACTAGATCTATTTGGCTATTGATACTTGTGTGTGACACACGATATTCTCGTGCTGTGTTTTTCAGTTCCATCAAGTCATTTATGTTCTTCTCTAAACTGGTTATTCTAGGTTGCAATTCCTCCATCCTTTTTTCACGGTTCTTAGCTTCCTTGCATTGGGTTAGAGCATGCTCCTTTAGCTCAGAGGAGATTGTTATTACCCACTTATTGAAGCCTATTTCTGTCAATTCATTAAACTCATTGTCCATCCAGCTTTGTTCCCTTGCTGGCAAGGAGTTGCGATTCTTTGGAGGAGAAGAGGTGTTCTTGTTTTTGGAATTTTCAGCCTTTTTGCACTGGTTTCTCCTTAGCTTCATGGACTTATCTACCTTTGGTCTTTGCTGTTGGTAACCTTTGGCTGAGATTTTTGAGTGGATGTCCTTTTTGTTGATGTTGATGCTATTCCTTTCTGTTTGTTAGTTTTTCTTCTAACAGTCAGGCCCCTCTGCTGTAGGTGTGTTGGAATTTGTTGCAGGTCCACTCCAGACCCTGTTTGCCTGGGTGTCACCAGCAGAGGCTGCAGAACAGAAAATATTGCTGCCTGTTCCTTCCTCTGGAAGCTTCATCTCAGGGAGACACTTGCCGCATGCCAGCCGGAGCTCTGCTGTATGAGATGTTTGTCGAGCCTTGCTGGGAAGTGTCTCCCAGTTAGGAAGCATGGGGTTCAGGGACTCACTTGAGGAGGCAGTCTGTTTCTCAACAGCTTGAGCACTGTGCTAGGAGATCCACTGCTCTCTTCTGAGCCAGCAGGCAGGAACATTTAAGTCAGCTGAAGCTACACCCACGACTTCCCCTCCCTCCAGGTGCTCTGTACTAGGGAGATGGGAGTTTTATCTATAAGCCCCTGACTGGGGCTGCAGGCTTTTTTTCAGAGATGCCCTCCCCAGAGAGGAGAAATCTAGATAGGCAGTCTGGCCACAGTGGCTTTGCTGAGCTGTTGTGAGCTCCACCCAGTTTGAACTTCCAGGCAGATTTGTTCACTGTGAGGGGAAAACCACTTGTTCAAGCCTTGGTAATGGCAGATGACCCCCCCTCCCCCACCAAGCTCTAGTGTCCCAGGTCGAGTTCAGACTACTGTGCTGGCAGTGAGAATTTCAAGCCAGTGGATCTTAGCTTGCTGGACTTTGTGGGGGTGAGATCTGCTGTGCTAGACCACTTAGCTCCCTGGCTTCAGCCCCCTTTCCAGGGATGTGAGTGGTTCTGCCTCACTAGCATTCCAGGTGCTAGTGGGGTATGAAAAATAAACTCCTGCAGCTAGGTCGGTGTCTGTACAAATGGCTGCCCAGTTTTGTGCTTTAAACCCATGGCCCTAGTGGTGTAGGCACCTGAGGGAATCTGTTCTGTGAGTTGTGAAGACCATGGGAAAAGTGTAGTGTCTGGGCCAGAATGCACCATTCCTCAAGGCACAGTCCCTCATGGCTTCCCTTGGCTAAAGGAGGTAGTTTCCCTACCCTTTGCACTTCTCAGGTGAGGTGACACCCTACCCTGCTTCAGCTCACCCTCCGTGCACTGCACCCACTGTCTAACAAGTCCCAATGAGATAAGACCCATACCTCAGTTGGAAATGCAGAAATCACCCACCTTCTGCTTTGATCTCGCTGGAAGCTGCAGATTGGAGCTGTTTTTATTCTGTCATCTTCTTGTTTTTCTTTCAATAGTCAGGTCCTTCTTATTTAGGGCTGCTTCAGTTTGCTTGGCATTCACTTCAGTCCTTATTAATCTGATTAGCCTCTGTGCCTGGATATGTCTCTCAATGAGGCTGGAGAACAGCAAATATGGGTGCCTGCTCCTTCTTCTGGGGACCTGTGACCTCGAGAGGCACCAACCTAATGCCAGTAGGATCGCTGTTGTATAGGGTGTCTGAGAACCCCTGTTGGAGGGTCTCGCCCAGTTTGGTGGCACAGGGAACAGGACCTGTTTAACAAAGCATTTTGTCCCTTGTTGGAGAGGGTGTGTTTCAATGGGGGAAACCCACTTGTCTGGGCTGCCCAGATTCCTCAGAACTACCAGAAAGAGAGGCTAAGTCTGCTGGTCCACAGAGACTGTGGCCACCCCTCCCTCTAAGGGCTCAGGCCCAGGGAGATCTGAATTCTGTCCCTGAACCTCTGGTTGGAGTTACTGGAGATCCTCCAGGGAAGCCCCACTCACTGAGGAGGATGGATCAGGGTTAGGCCTGAAGAGGCACTCTGGCCACAGACTGCCACAGTTGGTGTGTTGGCTTGTGGGGACAAATCTTTGGACCAAGCCGTCCAGCCTCCCTGGCTCCAGCAGGGGAAAAGTGCAGCCTGGAGCTATCAAATGGGTGCCTCCTTTCCCCCATCCAGGGAGCTTAGTGTGTTAGGCAGGTGTGAGTCCCAGTACTGGCTGCTGTCCCCAAGGAACTCAAAGGGCTTAGAAAGCAGGCAGCTGCAGCAAGTGCTGGTTGCCCCTCCCCCTGGGAGTTCAGTAGGCTTAAGCAGATTCCAGCTGAGAGACTGTAAGTATCTGTGCATTTCTGAGTTGGGACTCTAGGGCCTCGTGGTATGAGTTTAGGAGTGGGATCTTCCTATCCATGGGTTGCACAGTTCTGTGGAAAAATCACAGTTTTCGCGGCTGCATAGCATGCTCACTCACCACCTCCCTTGGCTGGCGGGAGGGGGTTCCCCTTCCTCATGTGGCTCTTAGGTGGTTCACTGCACCACACTGCTCTGCTCTCTCTCCATGAGTCACGCCAGCCTTCTAGTCAATTTTGATGAGACAACCTGGATACCTTGGCTGCCTGTGCAGGCTTCACATGCTTATTATGGGTTTTTTTTTTTTTTTTTTTTTTTTTTTTTTATCAGAGCCTCAGAGTGTCTTTGCTTCTAATTGGCCATCTTGGCCGCGCACCTCTATATGGATTTTGTTATGTTGAGGTATGTTTCTTCTATCTTCAGTTTTTTTTAAGGTTTTTAAAATCATGAATTAATGTTGCATGGCAAATAATCTTTCTAATGTATTGCTGAATTTGGATGGCTAATATTTGTTAGACTTTTTGCATAAATATATTTTAGCGATATTGGCCTGTAGTTTTTGATGTGTCTTTGGTTTCAGTATCAGAATAATACTGGCCCCATAGCATGAGTTGAGAGGTATTCCCTCATCTTCCAATTTTTGGAATAGTTTGAGTACGATTGGTATAATATTAGTTCTTCTTTAAACGTTTGGTGGGGTTCAGCAGTGAAGCCACAAGGTCTCAGGTTTCTCTTCACTGGGAGAACTTTTATTATGGCTTTATCTTGTTATTTGTTATTGGTTCATTCAGATTATGGATTTCTTCCTGGTTCAATCTTGGTACATTGTATGTATCCCAAAATTTGTCTATTTCTTCAACATTTCCCAATTTATTGGCATATTTTTGTTCATAGTAGTCACTAATGATGATTTGAATTTCTGCAGTATCACTGTAATGTCTCCTCTTTAGTTTCTGATTTTATTTATGTGGATCTTCTGTGTTTTTTTCTTATTTAGTCTGGCTAAAGATCAGTCAATTTTGTGTAGCTTTAAAAAAACCCAACTTTTTGTTCCGTTAATTTTTTTGTATTTTTTAATCTCAATATTATTTATTTCTGCTCTGATCTTTATTATTTCTTTTCTTCTCTTGTTATTAATCTCTAGTTTAAGTCTATTGTGTTCAGAGAAGATGCTTGATATTGTTTCCATTTTTTTTTTAATGTTTTGGACTGGGCATAGTGTCTCATGCCTGTAATCCCAGCACGTTGGGAGCCCGAGGTAGGCAGATCACAAGGTCAGGAGATTGAGACCATCCTGGCAAACACAGTGAAACCCTGTCTCTACTAAAAATACAAAAAATTAGCTGGGCGTGGTGGCAGGTGCCTGTAGTCCTAGCTACTCAGGAGGCTGAGGCAGTAGGATGGTGTGAACCTGGGAGGTGGAGCTTGCAGTGAGCTGAGATCACACCACTACACTCCAACCTGGGCGACAGAGCGAGACTCTGTCAAAAAAAAAAAAAAAAAAAAAAAAAGAAAAGACTTGTTTTGTGTCCCAACAGATAGTCTATCCTTGAGAATGATCCATATGTTGAGGAAAAGAATTTATATTCTGCAGCTCTTGGATAAAATGTTCTGTAAACATCTAGTAACTCCATTTGATCTATGGTGCAGATTAATCTGAAGTTTTTCTGTTGATTTTCTGTCTGGAAGACCTGTCCAATGCCGAAAGTGCAGTGTTGAAGTCTCCTGCTCTTGTTTTATTGGGGTCTAGGTGTAGTGTGTTTCTTGTAAGCAAGATCGATTGGTCTTGTTTTTCTATCCATTCTTCTAGTCTACGTATTTTTTATGGGAGAACTTAGTCTATTTACATTCAATGTTATTATTCATAAGTAAGGAATTACTCCTGCCATTTTGTTATTTGTTTTCTTGTTGTTTTGTGGTCTTCTCTCTTTCTTTCTTTCTTTCTTTCTTTCTTTCTTTCTTTCTTTCTTTCTTTCTTTCTTTCTTTCTTTCTTTCTTTCTTTCCTTCTTTTTTTCTTCTCTTTCTCTCTCTCTCCTTCCTTCGTTCCTTCCTTTCCTCCTCCTCCTTCTTCTTCTTCCTCTTCCTCTTCCTCCTCCTCTTCCTCTTTCTTTCTTTCTCTTTCTTTCTTTCCTTCCTTCCTTCCTTCCTTCCTTCCTTCCTTCCTTCCTTCCTTCNCTTCTTTCTTTCTTTCTTTCTTTCTTTCTTTCTTTCTTTCTTTCTTTCTTTCTTTCTCTCTCTCTCTCTCTCTCTCTTTCTTTCTTTCTTTCTTTCTTTTTCTTTGATCTTCTGCTAATGAAGATGATTTCCTCTGGTGATATAATTTAGTCTCTTGGTTTTTAGTTTTTGTGTCTTTATTGTATGTTTTTGGTTTGAGGTTCCCATGAGGTTTGCAAATACTATCTTATAACCCATTGTTTTAGTCCGATAACAATGTAACACTCTTTAAATAGTCAAACAATGAAAAAGAAAACTAATTAAAAAACTCACCTTGACTTCATTCCCTTTTTATTTTTTGTTTCTATTTCCTATTGTGCTGATTATGTCTTGAAAAGTTATTGTAGTTATTATTTTTAATTGGTTCATTGTTTAGTCTTTCCACTTACGATAAGAGTAGTTTCCACACCACAGTTACAGTGTTACAATATTCACTGTTTTTCTGTGTACTTACTATTACCAGGAAATTTTGGACCTTCTGGTGATTATTTGCTGCTCATTAATGTTCTTTTCTTTCTGATTGAAGTGCTCCTTTTAGCATTTCTTGTAAGAAGGATCTGGTATTGATGAAATCCCTCAGCTTTTATTTGTCTGGGAAAGTCTTTATTTCTTTTTCATGCTTGAAGAATATTTTTACCACATACACTAATATAGGATAAGAGGTTTTTTTTCTTTTAGCACTTTAAATATGTCATCCCACTCTCTCTTGGCCTGTAAGGTTTCCACTTAAAAGCCTGCTGCCAGATGTATTGGAGTGCCATTATATGTGTGCCCCATAGCCACCACAGCTGGTAATGTGACTAGTCTCACCTGAAGCCAGAATGTCTCAGACGCTTATCAAAGCTTTTGAAGTAGTACCTTTGTGTCCCTGCTGGTTATTCAGTGGCCAAGGGCTCTTCCATTAGCAGATGATAAATGCTGGCAGGACTGGGTTCTTTCCTTCAATGCAACAGGTTCCCTTCTGGTCCAGGGTGTGCCTAAAAAATGTCATCTGGTAGCTAGGGCCTAGAATGGAGGCCTTATGACTCTGACTGGTGCCCTATCCTGCTGTGGTTAAGGTAGTATCCAAGATGCAAGGCAAAGTCATTCCCACTCTTTCCTCTCCTCTCATCAAACAGAGGGAAGGGTCTTTATTGGAGCCATGAGCTGCATCACTTGCAGTTGGAAGAAGTGTGATGTTAACAGTCCCTTAGCCACTCCAAGTGGTGCCTCAGTAGGTTTTGTGCCCCACAAGTCCATGGGCTGTAAGTCCAGTTCAGGACTTTTCTAAGACTTGCAGTCCTGTTGCCTAGACTGCTTTTCAAGTTTATGTAGAGCCCCAGAACACTTTAACCCATGGTGACAACTCTTGCTGGATCTCAAGTTCTGACCACTGGGTTGAATCATTTCCCTCTGGCTAGGGCTGGATTAAATACTCCCTCTGTGGGTGGGTGTCACTGAGTTCTGCAAGGTTTTGCTTTTAGCTGTATCAGGGCATCACTGAGTTCAATGCAATATCTCACAATTCCTGCACTCTCCCTCGCCCAAGTGCACAGTTTCCTTCTCTGTCATGCAGCCATTGCAGTGGTATGGAAGAGGAGTGGTGTGGGGATTCAAGACTATCTTTTTAACTCTCTTCTGTACCTTTTTCAGTGATATGAAGTTAAAAGCAGGTACTGTAAGTGCTCACCTGACTTTTGGTTCTTATGAAGGTGCTGTTCTTTGTGCAGATAGTTATTAAATTAGTGCCTTTACAGTGGGGATGATTGGTGGAGCCACGTACTTGGCCATCTTGCTGTGCCTCTCTCTCTCTCTCTCTCGACCTTTTAAAATTGAGACATAAAAATTGCATATGTTTATGGGGCACAATTTAACATTTTAATATATGTATAAATTGTGGGATAATTAAATGCAGCTAATTAAAATATGTATCACCCCCATAGTTATCATCTCTTGGTGTTGAGGATGTTTAAAATCTGCTCTCTTAGCAATTTGCAAGTATACAATACATTATTATTAACTATAGTTGTTGTGTTTTACAATAGATCTCCAAAATGTATTTCTCTTGTGTATTAGTTGATCCTCATACTGCTAATAAAGACATACCTGAGACTGAGTAATTTATAAATAAAAAGAAGTTTAATGGACTCACAGTTCCTCATGGCTGGGGAGGCCTCGCAATCATGGCAGATGGACACAGACCAATGGAACAGAAGAGAGAGTCCATAAATAAATCTGCACATTTACAGTTAACTGATTTTTGACAAAGGTGCTAAGAACACACAATGGGGAAAGAACAATTTCTTTTAAAAATGGTGTTGTAAAAACTGGATATCCACATACAGAAGGATGATATTGGACTCATACCATACTTCATATACAAAAGTCAACTTAAAATGAATTAAAGACTTAAATATAAGACCTAAAACTGTAGAACTACTAGTAGACTCATACTTCTGGGTGTAATATTTGATACTTCTAACATGCTACACTATCCTGCTCCAAATTGTTCTATGACTCCCCATTGCCTTCAAAATAAGATGACTTACAATGCCTTTGAAGATTTGGCCCTGTTTACCTCTACAGCCTCAGTTACCATCATTACTTTCCTCATGTCTCCTAACCCAAACATTCTTAAACTACTTGCAAGTTGTAAAAGAGTCTCACTCCTTTTCATTCACTGTTGCTTTTGCACACTCTTTCTCCAGCCTAGAATGTCTTAATAATCACATTGCTGCTTCCTATGTTTACTTCAATATTCAATGGAGACATGACATTCTCTCACTCTTTCTGCCCAGCTCTGATATCCAGAGGTTGTAGGCTGGTCTATACAACCTCCAAATGGGCTTAATTCTGGATAAATCTTATGGGATGATTAGTTTCTTATGCCCCTATGTTCCCATAAATTATATGGTTTTTTTTTTTCCTAAGAAACTAAAAGGCATCAGAGTATGCTACTCCAAAACATGCCACTTTGGCATAAGAATTATTTTGAACTGAAAGCAGTGGAGAAACACCAGACAGGAAAATCTTTCTACTTCCACTTTCTGTTTTTGTGCTTAAAGGTAGGACAAACATTTCCCTTTGTGAAAGTTTCCCTCTCTCCCCTCTCACATACCAGAAAGGGAAGAATACCTCTTAATCACTGGAGATAACTATTACTAGATTCTTTTCACTGAAGATGACACTGACTTGAGTTTACATAACAAAACTTACTAAATAGCCTTTATGTTCCAGTATTTTCTTTCATATATTTACCTTTCCACAAATTACCACCCTAGAAGCCCCAAACTCCTTTTCCTTTGTCTTATCACATGTCAACAACTCGTTGCTTTTGTTAAAATGGTATATATTGTCTCAGGCCTAACTACTTCTTCGGGGATTTCTTCTTTTCTGTAAAGCACCTCCCATTGTCACAAATGAAAAATATGCACATCAAATAAAATGTACAAGCCTTTTCTTCCATTAATCTGTATTTTGTCAGTTTAACTTGCAGGAACCCAGGTAATAAACCTAAGAGGGTAGAGGAAAACATTTCTTCTTTCCCTACAAAACTTTACCAGGAAACTAGTAGCAGATGTATGCAGCCTCTGTGGAAGGTAAAAACTTCTATTTTGTTACGGTTTATATGGTGTTGACATGGCCCAAACTTCTCCAAAGACTGATGTTCAAAGTATGGGTAAGGGTGATTTTGTTATAAATAATTCCCATTTTTTAGAGAATTGAGCATACTGAATCAGACAGAGGAAGTCATTTTGTTTTCACTGTTATCTACTAATTATGTAATTGTTTGCAAATTCCTGTAAGAGTATATTTCTTATCCTTCATCCTCTGAACAAGTGGAAAAACATAATCAAATTCAAAGAAAAAGCACAACTCATTGGCTACAATTCAGTAACATATTGGGTTAATGTGCCTTAAACCTTTGTCACTAGCCTTGTTAAAAATTAGGATTTATATTTGGCAGACCTGTGGATATGGGCCTGAGACCATATTCCATGTCTACATTAATTGAATCCTTTCATAAGCATGCCAATACTTAAAAAGGCTTCTCTCTCTCCTCTCACAACCCTAAGAAACAAAATTACAAGAAACTGGAAAGATTAATCAGAAGAAATCTTTCATCCATATCAATCAAGAGATGTCATCTATAAAAAAAGTGTTCTGAAGAAGAAGGACTGCCACCACACTGGGAATAAACATACATACAGTTTTTTTTTTTTTATCACCCATACTACTATTAAGGTGAAATAACTCAACTAGATTTATGCTCTTCATGTGAAGACAGTACCTCAAAAATACCAGAGACTCACACAAAGGACTTTGAAACTTAAATTTTTTAGAATATCTGACATTGGTAATGAACTTACCAGAGAAAGATTTATTCTAATGAGCTTACTGTCACTCATATAGAAAGCTTTGATGTCATATTCAGATTATATAATTTTTAAATTCATTCTTTTAAGTTCTGATAATTGCTTTTCTTTGTATTTTCCTATGGACTTGATGGGTATTTTGATGATTGCAAATAGCACAGCGAAACATAGATAGGACAATGACAATAATTTTAAAAATTATGTTAATATAGACTGTTAATAAAAGGGAAAATTATGGATGCAAAATGACCAAGCTCTCAAATTATAAGGGTAAGATGATCAAGTTTTGTCTAATTAAGAGGAGGAAGGCCATTCCCTCTCCACCCTCCTCTTTTTAGTATGTCTCCTTGACATAATAGACCTAATAAGGTGCCCAAACTTTGAATTTTACAATGTAAGTTCATGGACCTTCTGACTTTTGGAACTGTAAATACATACCTCCAAATTGAACTCTCTAACAAGGTATACAAAAGACAGTCATCAAGGTGTGTCATTTGTATTTCATGGAGAAAATTTTAATTATTTGTATTGTTCTTTCTTCCACTTTACTACAGACATAAATTTGTGTGAAGTTGTATGCAGATTTTATAGACATTTTCATGCTGCCTTTATATATGTATAAACCTATAATGCATACTCACTAACAAATTGTGTTGGAGGTCTTTTGTTGGAAGGATTGTTTTATTCCCCCCAACAAGCTCTGCTAATCTGCTGCAAAATGCTGTTGTGTGACAGACAGTTCACAATTACCCATCACATAGTTTTCTCTGTTACATAGAAGTCAGTTACTTTGGAAAAAGCTATAATTATTATGTCAATAAATATTACTTATGAGCAACATTTTTATAGAAATGCAACTGTGTGAACGTTTCTATTTTTCAAGGAAAAGAGTAGTTTTGTTCTAAAGGAATATTTTTTTGGTCTCCAAACCCCTTTGCACTTGTCAAGTTTACTGAGGACCCAAGAAAGCTGTTTTGTGGGTTACAAGTATTGATAATTTTGCTATCTCAAAAATTTTAAGAGAAATAGTTTGCATTTGCTTATTGGTTTACTTGAAGATAGCAATGATGAATCATGAATGCAATACATATTAATAACATTTTGGTAATATTATAAAATTAGTTCTGACGTTGTGGATTCACTGAGATCAATCCTAAAATAAATTATTAGTTTGTTTCAGAATATGAAAGACTTGAATGAAACACAAATCTTCAGAGTGAATTTCATGTATTTTGGTTTATAATACATGAGTTTGAAAAGTTATACAGCATGTTAAAATATTAGCAAAGTTTGTTCAATTTTGAAGGCCATGTTTTCTTGGTTACAGTTAAGTGCCTTCACCTATAATATAAAGGATTATTGTTGTTCAGTGTATTCTGAATAGACAGCAAAGATTCTGTGTATTCCAAAATAATCTTCTATGGGATATATTGATTTTCTTATGCCCCTGATTATTTAAGCAAACAAAAGAAAGAGCTAATATTTTTAATGATCATGTTATCTTCTGTTTTTTTTTTTATTATTATTATACTTTAAGTTCTAGGGTACATGTGCATAACGTGCAGGTTTGTTACATATGTATACTTGTGCCATGTTGCTGTGCTGCACCCATCAACTCATCAGCACCCATCAACTCATCATTTACATCAGGCATAACTCCCAATGCAATCCCTCCCCCCTCCCCCCTCCCCATGATAGGCCCCGGTGTGTGATGTTCCCCTTCCCGAGTCCAAGTGATCTCATTGTTCACTTCCCACCTATGAGTGAGAACATGCGGTGTTTGGTTTTCTGTTCTTGTGATAGTTTGCTAAGAATGATGGTTTCCAGCTGCATCCATGTCCCTACAAAGGACACAAACTCATCCTTTTTTATGGCTGCACAGTATTCCATGGTGTGTATGTGCCACATTTTCTTAATCCAGTCTGTCACTGATGGACATTTGGGTTGATTCCAAGTCTTTGCAATTGTGAATAGTGCCACAATAAACATACGTGTGCATGTGTCTTTATAGCAGCATGATTTATAATCCTTTGGGTATATCCCCAGTAATGGGATGGCTGGGTCATATGGTACATCTAGTTCTAGATCCTTGAGGAATCGCCATACTGTTTTCCATAATGGTTGAACTAGTTTCCAATCCCACCAACAGTGTAAAAGTGTTCCTATTTCTCCACATCCTCTACAGCACCTGTTGTTTCCTGACTTTTTAATGATCGCCATTCTAACTGGTGTGAGATGGTATCTCATTGTGGTTTTGATTTGCATTTCTCTGATGGCCAGTGATGATGAGCATTTTTTCATGTGTCTGTTGGCTGTATGAATGTCTTCTTTTGAGAACTGTCTGTTCATATCCTTTGCCCACTTTTGGATGGGGTTGTTTGTTTTTTTCTTGTAAATTTGTTTGAGTTCTTGGTAGGTTCTGGATATTAGCCCTTTGTCAGATGAGTAGATTGCAAAAATTTTCTCCCATTCTGTAGGTTGCCTGTTCACTCTGATGGTAGTTTCTTTTGCTGTGCAGAAGCTCTATAGTTTAATGAGATCCCATTTGTCAATTTTGGCTTTTGCTGCCGTTGCTTTTAACTGTTTTACTGTCACTTTGAAATGAATGGCAAAGTGCAGTTTCTCAGGCACTCATGATCCAATTCCTGTCTTAAGTGTTCAAATCTGAAAACTTTTAATTTGCATCTTTTCAACATTGAATCCTAAACGTCAAATAAAGTAAAATAAAACTTTAATGGTATTTTTTGCACGTAAAACTCGTATTCATTTATATCATAGAAAGAGAGGTGCTATAAATAATTGTGCTTATTTTACATGTTACTATTGATGAGTTGTCTGGAAAGAGTTGTCAGATCAGAAGCTTTGCTAGGTCTTCCTAAACTATTTATATTAACAACTTTACCCACAGCCTGTGTGTGGCTAAAGTTGTTAATATAAATAGTTTAGAATTGTATGCCGTATGAGAAGTTTCTAGAGATTTGTTAATGCCTTCATTCTCCATCATATTTTTCTATTTACTAGAATCCTGGTGCTTTTTTACTTGACATTATATAGCAATAGCATATTGTTATTTGTTTATTAATATATGAACCTATTCCAGACTAACTGAATCTCTTCACTTATGATTTATTAATTTTTGGTATATTCTAACTACATGTTTGGTATATTCATGGTATGTCTCAGGATTATTAGAGTTGGTATCTCAAGATGCTTTTCTCTGTAAAAATTGTTCTTTCATTTCTTATTTTTTAAATTATGGTAAAGTATACATAATATATAATTTAACATCAATCATTTTTATGTATACAGTTCAGTGACATTGAGTACATTCACATTGTTTTGCTACCATCACCATCATCTTTTCACAGAACACTGTCTGGCAAAATTGAAACTCATACTCATTAATTAGCTTCTGTCTAGCCCCTGGCAACCACCTTTGTACTTTCTGTCTCTACGAATTTGACTTATCTAACTACACCATATAAGTGAAATCATACAGCATTTGTCCTATCCTGACTGGCTTATTGCACTCGGCATAACATCCTCAAGTTTCATCCATGTTATAGTGTGTGTCAGAATTTCCTTCTCCTTTAAGACTAAATATTATTTGATTGTTATTTATATAACACATTTAGTTTATCAATTCATTCTTTGATGAACTCTTGGTTTGCTTCTACTTCTAGACGATTGTAAATAATGCTACTATGAACATGGATATTCACATAGCTCTTTGAGTCCCTGCTTTTAGTTCTTTTTTGTGTATGTATCCAGAAGTGAAACTGCTGAAACATCTAGTAATTCTATTTTTAATTATTTGAGCAACTCCCATACTGATTTCCTCAGCAGCTATATCATTTTACATTCCTACCAACAACGTACAAGGTACCTATCAACCCGTAAATTAGGTTTTAAGCCCGGCATGAGTTAGGTATTTGTCCTAGTGCTCTCTCACCCCTTGTCCCCCATCCCCTGACAGGACCTGGTGTGTGATATTCCCCTCCCTGCGTCCATGTGTTCCCATTGTACAACTCCCACTTATGAGTGAGAACATGTGGTCTTTGGTTTTCTGTTCCTGTGTTTGCTGAGAATGATGGCTTCCAGCTACATCCACTTCCCTTCGAAGTACATGAACTCATTCTTTTTCATGGCTGCATAGTATTTCATGGTGTGTATGTGCCACATTTTCTTTATCCAGTCTATCATTGATGGGCATTTGGGTTGGTTCCAAGTCTTTGCTATTGTAATTAATGCTGCAATAAACATATTTGTGCATGTGTCTTTAAAGTAGAATAATTAATATTCCTTCAGGAATATATCCATCAATAGGATTGCTGGGTTAAATGGTATTTCTGGTTGCAGATACTTGAGGAATTGTCACACCGTCTTCCAAAATGATTGAACTAATTTACACTCCCACCAACAGTGTCAAATTGTTTCTATTTTGCCACAGCATTGCCAGCATCTGTTGTTTCCTGACGTTTTAATACTTGGCATTCTAACTGGTGTGAGATGGTATCTCATGGTGGTTTTGATTTGTATTTCTCTAATGACCAGTAATAATGAGCTTTTTTTCATATGTTTGTTGGCCACATAAACGTCTTCTTTTGAGAAGTGTCTGTTCATATCCATCACCCACTTTTTGATGGTTTTTTTTTTCCTGTAAATTTGTTTAAGTCTCTTGTAGATTCTGTATATTAGCCCTTTGTCAGATGGGTAGGTTGCAAAAATTTTCTCCCATTCTGTAGGTTGCCTGTTCACTCTGAGGGTAGTTTCCTTTGCTGTGCAGAAACTCTTTAGTTTGATTAGATCCCGTTTGTCAGTTTTGGCTTTTGTCGCCATTGCTTTTGGTGTTTTATTCATGAAGCCTTTGCCCATGCCTATGTCCTGAATGGTATTGCCTAGGTTTTCTTCTAGGGTTTTTATGGTTTTAGGATTCACATTTAAGTATTTAATTCAAGTTGAGTTAATTTTTGTATAAGGTGTAAGGAGGACATCGGTTTCTGTTATCTGTATATGGCTAGCCAGTTTTCCCAGCACCATTCATTAAATAGAGAATCCTTTCCCCATTGCTTGTTTTTGTCAGGTTTGTCAAAGATCAGATTGTTGTAGATGTGTGGTGTTATTTCTGAGACCTCTGTTCTGTTCCATTGGTCTATATAACTGCTTTGGTACCAGTACCATGCCATTTTGGTTACTGTAGCCTTGTAGTATAGTTTGAAGTCAAGTAGCATGATGCCTCCAGCTTTGTTCTTTTTGCTTAGGATTGTCTTGGTTATATGGGCTCTTTCTTGGTTTCTTAAGAAATTTAAAGGTTTTTTTTTTTTATAATTCTGTGAAGAAAGTCAATAGTAGATCAATGGGAATAACATTGAATCTATAAATTACTTTGGGCATTATGGCCATTTTCACTATATTGATTCTTCTTATCCGTGACCATGGAGTGTTTTTCCATTTGTTTGTGTCCCATCTTATTTCCTTGAGCAGTGGTTTGTAGTTCTCCTTGAAGAGGTCCTTCACATCCCTTGTAAGTTGTATTTCTAGGTATTTTATTCCCTTTGTAGCAATTGTGAATGGGAGTTCACTCATGATTTGGCTCTCCGCTTGTCTGTTGTTGGTGTATAGGAATGCTTGTAATTTTTCCACATTGGTTTTGTATCCTGAGACTTTGCTGAAGTTGCTTATCAGCTTAAGGAGATTTGGGGCTGAGACGATGGGGTTTTCTAAATATACAATCATGTCATCTGCAAACAGAGACAGTTTGACTTCCTCTCTTCCTATTTGAATATGCTTTATTGCTTGATCTTGCCTGATTGCCCTGGCCAGAACTTCCAATACTATCTTGAATAGTAGTGGTGAGAGAGGACATCCTTGTCTTGTGCTGGCTTTCAAAGGGAATGCTTCCTGCTTTTGCCCATTCAGTATGATATTGGGTATGGGTTTGTCATAAACAACTCTTATTATTTTGAAATATATCCCATCAATACTTAGTTTATTGAGAGGTTTTATGTGAAGGGATGATGAATTTTATGAAAGAACTTTATGCATCTATTGGGATCATCATGTGGTTTTTGTCATTGGTTCTGTTTGTGTGATGGATTACTTTTATTGATTTGCATATGTTGATCCATCCTTGCATCCCACGGGTGAAGCCAAATTGATCATGGTAGATAAGCTTTTTGATGTGCTGCTGGATTCGGTTCGTCAGTATTTTATTGAGGATTTTCACATCAATGTTCATCAGGAATATTGGCCTGAAATTTTCTTTTTTTGTTGTGTCTCTGCCAGATTTTGGTATCAGGATGATGCTGGCTTCATAAAATGAGTTAAGGAGGAGTCCCTCTTTTTCTGTTGTTTGGAATAGTTTCAGAAGGAATGGTACCAGCTCCTCTTTGTACCTCTGGTACAATTCGTCTGTGAATCCATCTGGTCCTGGGCATTTTTGTTGTTGTTGTTGATAGGCTATTAATTACTGCATCAATTTCAGAACTTGTTATTGGTCTATTTAGGGATTTGACTTCTTCCTGGTTTAGTCTTGGGAGAGTGTATGTGTCCAGGAATATACCCATTTCTTCTAGATTTTCTGGTTTATTTATATAGAGGTGTTTATAGTATTCTCTGATGGTAGATTGTATTTCTGTGGGATCAGTGGTGATAAACCATTTATCATTTTTATTGTGTCTATTTGATTCTTCTCTCTTTTCTTCTTTACTAGTCTGGCTGGTGGTCTATTTTCTTAACCTTTTCAAAATCCAGCTCCTAGGTTCATTGATTTTTTGAAGAGTTTTTCATGTCCCTATCTCCTTCAGTTCTGCTCTAATCTTAGTGATTTCTTATCTTCTGTTAGCTTTTGAATTTGTTTGCTCTTGCTTCTCTCTTAATTGTGATGTTCACGTGTCAATTTCAGATATTTCCAGCTTTCTGATGTGGGTATTTAGTGCTATAAATTTCCCTCTTACTGCTTTAGCCATGTCCGAGAGATTCTGGTATGTTCTCTCTTTGTTCTCATTAGTTTCAAAGAACTTCTTTATTTCTGCCTTAATTTCGTTGTTTACCCAATAGTCCTTCAGGAGCATGTTGGTCAATTTCCATGTAGTTGTGCGATTTTAAGTAAGTTTCTTAATCCTGAGTTCTAATTGTATTGCACTGTGGTCTGAGAGTCTGTTTGTTATGATTTCCATATTTTGCATTTGCCGAGAAGTGTTTTACTTCCAACTATGTGGTAAATTTTGGATTTAATGAGATGTGGTGCTGAGAAGAATGTATATTCTGTTGATTTGGGGTGGAGAATTCTGTAGATGTCTATTAGGTCCACTTGGTCCAGAGCTGAGTTCAAGTCCTGAATATCCTTGTTAATTTTCTGTCTTGTTGATCTGTCTAATATTGACAGTAAGGTGTTAAAGTCTCCAACTATTATTGTGTGGGAGTCTAAGTCTCTTCCTAGATCTCTAAGACCTTGTTTTATGAATCTGGGTGCTCCTGTATTGGATGCATATATATTTAGGATAGTTAGCTCTTCTTCTTCCATTGATGCCTTTACCATTATGTAATGCCCTTCTTTGTCTTTTTTGATGTTTGCTGTTTTAAAGCCTGTTTTATCAGAGACTAGGCTTAAACCCACTGCTTTTTTTTTTTTTTTTTTTTTTTTTTGCTTTCCATTTGCTTGGTAAATATTCCTCCATCTCTTTATTTTGAGGTTATGTGTGTGTTTGCATGTGAGATGGGTCTCCTGAATAAAGTACACTGATGGGTCTTGACTGTTTATTCAATTTACCAGTCTGGGACTTTTGAAATAGGGACATTTAGCCCATTTACATTTCAGGTTAATATTGTAATGTGTGAATTTGATCCTGTCATTATAATGCTAGCTGGTTATTTTGCACATTACTTGAAGCTTGTTCTTCATAATGTCAGTGGCCTTTACAATTTGGTATGCTTTTGCAGTGGCTAGTACTGGTTTTTCCTTTCCATATTTAGTGCTTCCTTCAGGAGCTCTTGTAAGGCAGGCCTAGTAGTCACAGAATCCCTCTGCACTTGCTTGTCTGTAAAGGATTTTATTTCTCCTTCACTTATGAAGCTTAGTTTGGCTGGATATGTAAATCTGGGTTGAAAATTCTTTCCTTCAAGAATGTTGAATATTGGCCCCCACTCTCTTCTGGCTTGTAGGGTTTCTGCAGAGAGATCTGCTGTTAGTCTGATGGGCTCCATTTGTAGGTAGCCTGACCTTTCTCTCCGGCTGCCATTAACATTTATTCCTTCATTTCAACCTTGGAGAATCTGATGATTATTTGTCTTGGGGATGATCTTCTCAAGGAGTATCTTAGTGGTATTTTCTGTATTTCCTGAATTTGAATGTTGGCCTGTCTTGCTTGTTTGGGGAATTTCTCCTGGATAATATCCTGAAGTGTGTTTTCCAACTTTGTTCCATTCTCCCTGTCATTTTCAGGTACATCAATCAATCATAGATTTGGTCTATTCACATATTCCCATATTTCCTGGAGGCTTTGTTCATTCCTCTTCATTCTTTTTTCTCTAATCTTTTCTTCACGCCTTATCTCAGTAAGTTAATCTTCAATATCTGATATCCTTTCTTCCACTGGATCGATTCCGCTATTGATACTTGTGTATGCTTCACGAAGTTCTCATACTGTGTTTTTTAGCTCCATCAGGACATTTATGTTCCTCTCTAAACTGGTTATTCTAGATAGCAGTTCCTGTAACCTTTTATCAATGTTCTTAGCTCCCTTGCATTGAATTAGAACATGCTCCTTTAGCTCAGAGCAGTTCGTTATTATCCAGGTTCTGAAGCCTACTCCGTCAATTTGTCAAACTGATTCTCCATCCAGTTTTGTGCCCTTGCTAGAGAGGAGTTGTGATCATTTGGAGAAGAGGCACTCTGGTTTTTGGAATTTTCAGTGTTTTTGTACTGGTTTTTCCTCATCTTCTTGAATTTATCTACCTTTGATCTTTGAGGCTGATGACCTTTGGATGCAGTTTTTTTTGTGGGGGTCATTTCTGTTGATGTTGTTGCTTTCTGTTAGTTTTTCTTCTAACGGTCAAGGCCCTTTTCTGCAGGTCTGCTACAGTTTGCTTGAGGTCCACTCCAGATGCTATTCACCTGGGTACCACCATTGGAGGCTGCAGTGCAGCAAAGATTATTGCCTGCTCCTTCCTCTGGAAGTCCATCCCAGAGGGGCACTAGTCTGATGCCAGCCGGAGCGCTTCTGTAGGAGATGTCTGTTGACCCCTGTTTGGAAGTCTCTCCCAGTCAGAAGGCACAGGAGTAGGGGATCCACTTAAGGAGGCAGTCTGTCACTTAGCAGAGCTGGTGTGCTGTGCTGGGAGAGTCCCACCTGTCAGTATTAGCCGCTCTCTTTAGAGCCGGCTGGCAGGAAAGATGAAATCCGTAGAAGCTACACTCATAGCTTCCCCTTCCCCCATGTGCTCTGTCCCAGGGAACTGTGGGTTTCGTCTGTAAGCCCCTTACTGGGGCTGTTACCTTTCCTTCAGAGATGCCCTTCCCAGTGTGGAGAAATCTAGACAAGCAGTTTGGCCTAAGCCACTTTGCTGGACTGTGGTGACACTGCCCAGTCCAGTCCTACCATCTTCCTTAGCACTGTCAGTGGAAAATCACCTACTAAAGCCTCATTAATGGCGGGTGTCCCTCCCTCCACCAAGCTCTATTTTCCCAGGTCAACTTCAGACTGCCGTGCTGGCAGTGAGAATTTCAAGCCAGCGGTTCTTCGCTTGCAGTTCACCACTAGGCGAGAACACTTGGCTCCCTGGCTTCAGCCCCCTTTCCAGGGGAGTGAACGGTTCTGTCTTGCTGGGGTTCCAGGCACCACTGGAGTACAAAAACAAAACAAAACAAAACAAAACAAACAAAACAAAACAACAACAACAACAACAACAACAAACCTGCAGCTCGCTCTGACCAAACAGCTGTCCCACTTTGTGCTTGAAACCTAGGGCCCTGGTGGCATAAGGACATGAGGGAATCTCCTGATCTTCAGATTGCAAAAACCATGGGAAAAGCATAGTTACCTGGGCAGGTAGCACAGTCCCTCATGGCTTCCCTTGGCTGGCAGAGGGAGGTCTCGGGCTTCTTGTTCTTACTAGGTGAAGCGATGCCCCACCCTGCTTCTGCTCATCCTCCATGGGTTGCACCCACTGCCTAACCAGTCCGAATGAGATGAACTGGGTACCTCAGATGAAAATGCAGAAATCACCCGCCTTCTGTGTTGGTCTTGTTGGGAGCTGCAGAACGAAGCTGTTCCTATCTGGCCATCTTGGCCCCTCCTTTTGGGAAATGCTTTCCCCTGGACTTCAATTTGGGTATACAAGTGTGAATCTGTGCCAGAGACAAGCCCTATGTGTGCCCCTTCGTTGGTTGTAATAAGAAGTTTGCTCAGTCAACTAACCTGAAATCTCACATTTTAACACATGCTAAGGCCAAAAACCACCAGTGAAGTGAGAAAAGACCCTTCTCGACCGTGCGAAACATCTTCCAGGAGTGTCACTGGGAATAAATATGCCTCCCTTTTGTATATTACTTCTTTTTTTTATTATTATTATACTTTAAGTTCTAGGGTACATGTGCATAACGTGCAGGTTTGTTACATACGTATACTTGTGCCATGTTGGTGTGCTACACCCATCAACTCGTCAGCACCCATCAACTTGTCATTTACATCACGTATAACTCCCAGTGCAATCCCTCCCCCCTCCCCCCTCCCCATGATAGGCCCCGGTGTGTGATGTTCCCCTTCCCGAGTCCAAGTGATCTCATTGTTCACTTCCCACCTGTGAGTGAGAACATGCGGTGTTTGGTTTTCGGCTCTTGTGATAGTTTGCTAAGAATGATGGTTTCCAGCTGCATCCATGTCCCTACAAAGGACACAAACTCATCCTTTTTTATGGCTGCATAGTATTCCATGGTGTATATGTGCCACATTTTCTTAATCCAGTCTGCCACTGATGGACATTTGGGTTGATTCCAAGTCTTTGCTATTGTGAATAGTGCTGAAATAAACATACGTGTGCATGTGTCTTTATAGCAGCATGATTTATAATCCTTTGGGTATATCCCCAGTAATGGGATGGCTGGGTCATATAGTACATCTAGTTCTAGATCCTTGAGGAATCGCCATACTGTTTTCCATAATGGTTGAACTAGTTTACAATCCCACCAACAGTGTAAAAGTGTTCCTATTTCTCCACATCCTCTCCAGCACCTGATGTTTCCTGACTTTTTAATGATTGCAATTCTAACTGGTATGATATGGTACCTCATTGTGGTTTTGATTTGCATTCCTCTGATGGCCAGCGATGATGAGCATTTTTTCATGTGTCTGTTGGCTGTATGAATGTCTTCTTTTGAGAAATGTCTGTTCATATCCTTTGCCCACTTTTTGATGGGGTTGATTGTTTTTCTCTTGTAAATTTGTTTGAGTTCTTTGTAGGTTCCGGATATTAGCCCTTTGTCAGATCAGTAGATTGCAAAAATTTTCTCCCATTCTGTAGGTTGCCTGTTCACTCTGATGGCAGTTTCTTTTGCTGTGCAGAAGCTCTTTGGTTTAATGAGATCCCATTTGTCAATTTTGGCTTTTGCTGCTGTTGCTTTTGGTGTTTTCGACATGAAGTCCTTGCCCATGCCTATGTCCTGAATGGTACTACCTAGGTTTTCTTCTAG
>NC_037689.1:3717874-3737135 GCF_003255815.1 Theropithecus gelada
GTCTTGGCAATGCGAGCTCTTTTTTGGTTCCATATGAACTTTAAAGTAGTTTCTTCAACTTCTGTGAAGAAAGTCATTGGTAGTTTGATGGAGATGGCACTGATTCTATAAATTACCTTGGGCAGTATGGCCATTTTCAGGATATTGATTCTTCCTATCCATGAGCATGGAATGTTCTTCCATTGTTTGTGTCCTCTTTTATTTTGTTGAGCAGTGGTTTGTAGTTCTCCTTGAAGAGGTCCTTTACATCCCTTGTAAGTTAGATTCCTAGGTATTTTATTCTCTTTGTAGCAATTGTGAATGGGAGTTCACTCATGATTTGGCTGTTTATCTGTTATTGGTGTATAGGAATGCTTATGATTTTTGCACATTAATTTTGTATCCTGAGACATTGCTGAATTTGCTTATCAGCTTAAGGAGATTTTGGGGTGAGACAATGCGGTTTTCTAAATAAACAATCATGTCATCTGCAAACAGGGACGATTTGATTTTCTCTTTTCCTTATTGAATACCTTTTATTTCCTTTTCTTCCCTGATTGCTCTGGCCAGAACTTCCAATACTATGTTGAATAGGAGTGGTGAGAGACGGCATCCCTGTCTTTTGCCAGTTTTCAAAGGGAATGACTCCAGTTTTTGCCCATTCAGTATGATATTGGCTGTGGGTTTGTCATAAATAGATCTTATTATTTTGAAATACATTCCATCACTACCTAGTTTATTGAGAGTTTTTAGCATGAAGTGCTGTTGAATTTTGTTGAAGGCCTTTTCTGTATCTATTGAGATAATCATGTGGTTTTTGTTGCTGATTCTTTTTTTGTGATGGATTATGTTTCTTGATTTGCATATGGTGAACCAGCCTTGCATCCCAGGGAAGAACCCGACTTGATCGTGGAGGATAAGCTTTTGGATGTGCTGCTGGATTCGGCTTGCAAGTATTTTATTGAGGATTTTCACATCGAGGTTCATCAGGAATATTGGTCTAAAATTCTTTTTTGTTGTTTTTGTGTCTCTGCCAGGCTTTGGTATCAGGATGATGCTGGCTCATAAAATGGGTTAGGGAGGATTCCCTCTTTTTCTATTGATTGGAATAGTTTCAGAAGGAATGGTACCAGCTCCTCTTTGTACCTCTGATAGAATTTGGCTGAAAATCTGTCTGGTCCTGGACTTTTTTGGTTGGTAGGCTATTAATTATTGCCTCAATTTCAGAGGCTGTTATTGGTCTATTCAGTGCTTAAACTTCTTCCTGGTTTAGTCTTGGGAGAGTGTATGTGTCCAGGAATTCATCCATTTCTTCTAGATTTTCTAGTTTATTTGCATAGAGGTGTTTATAGTATTTTCTAATGGTAGTTTGTATTTCTGTGGGATTGGTGGTGATATCCCCTTTATCATTTTTTATTGCATCTATTTGATTTTTCTTTCTTTTCTTCTTTATTAGTCTTGCTAGTGGTCTATCAATTTTGTTGACCTTTTCAATGAACCAGTTCCTGGATTCATCGATTTTTGGAAGGGTTTCTTGGGTCTCTATCTCCTTCAGTTCTGCTCTGATCTTAGTTATTTCTTGCCTTCTCCTAGCTTGTGAATGTGTTTGCTCTTGCTTCTCTCGTTCTTTTAATTGTGATGTTAGGGTGTCAATTTTAGATCTTTCCTACTTTCTCTTGTGGGCATTTAGTGCTATACATTTCTCTCTACATACTACTTTAAATGTGTCCCAGAGATTCTGGTGCTTTGTGTCTTTGTTCTCATTGGTTTCAAAGAACATCTTTATTTCTGCCTTCATTTTGTTATTTACCAAGCAGTCATTCTGGGGCAGGTTGTTCAGTTTCCATGTAGTTGTGTGGTTTTGAGTGAATCTCTTAATCCTGAGTTCTAATTTGATTGCACTGTGATCTGAGAGACCGTTTGTTGTGATTTCTGTTCTTTTACATTTGTTGAGGAGTGCTTTACTTCCAACTATGTGGTCAATTTTGGAATAAGTGCGATGTGGTACCGAGAAGAATGTATATTCTGTAAATTTGGGATGGAGAGTTCTGTAGATGTCTATTAGGTCTGCTTGGTGCAGAGCTGAGTTCAATTCCTGGATATCCTTGTTAACCTTCTGTATCATTGATCTGTCTAATATTGACAGTGGGATGTTAAATTCTCCCATTATTATTGTGTGAGAGTCTAAGTCTCTTTGTAGGTCTCTAAGGACTTGTTTTATGAATCTGGGTGCTCCTGTATTGGGTACATATATATTTAGGATAGTTAGCTCTTCTTGTTGAATTGTTCCCTTTACCATTATGTAATGGCCTTCTTTGTCTCTTTTGATCTCTGTTGGTTTAAAATCTGTTTTATCAGAGACTAGGATTGCAACCCCTGCTTTTTTTTTTTTTTTTTTTTTTTTTTTTTTTTTTTTTTTTTTGCTTTCCATTTGCTTGGTAGATCTTCCTCTACCCTTTTATTTTCAGCCTATGTGTGTCTCTGCACGTGAGATGGGTCTCCTGAATACAGCACACTGAGGGGTCTTGAGTCATCAGTTAATATTGGTATGTGTGAATTTGATCCTGTCATTATGATGTTAGCTGTTTGTGTTGGCCATTAGTTGATGCAGTTTCTTCATAGCATCCATGGTCTTTACAAATTGGCATGTTTTTGCAGTGGCTGGTACCAGTTGTTCCTTTCCGTGTTTAGTGCTTCCTTCAGGAGCTCTTGTAAGGCAGGCCTGGTGGTGACAAAATCTCTCAGCTTAGCTTGAGGCTTTGGTTGGCTGGATGTGAAATTCTTGTTTGAAAACTCTTTTCTTTTAGAATGTGGCTCCCACTGTCTTCTGGCTTATAGAGTTTCTGCCTATGGTTCTGCTGTTAGTCTGATGGGCTTCCCTTTGTGGGTAACCCGACCATTTTCTCTGGCTGGCCATCAGACAGATGCAAATCAAAACCACAATGAGATACCATCTCACACCAGTTAGAATGGCGATCATTAAAAAGTCAGGAAACAACAGGTGCTGGAGAAGATGTGGAGAAATAGGAACACTTTTACACTGTTGGTGGGATTGTAAACTAGTTCAACCATTGTGGAAAACAGTATGGCGATTCCTCAAGGATCTAGAACTAGAAATACCATTTGACCCAGCCATCCCATTACTGGGTATATACCCAAAGGATTATAAATCATGCTGCCATAAAGACACATGCACACGTATGTTTATTGTGGAACTATTCACGATAGCAAAGACTTGGAATCAACCTAAATGTCCATCAGTGACAGACTGGATTAAGAAAATGTGGCACATATACACCATGGAATACTTTGCAGCCATAAAAAAGGATGAGTTCATGTCCTTCATAGGGACATGGATGCAGCTGGAAACCATCATTCTCAGCAAACTATCGCAAGAACAGAAAACCAAACACCGCATGTTCTCACTCATAGGTGGGAATTGAACAATGAGATCACTTGGACTCGGGAAGGGGAACATCACACACCGGGGCCTATTATGGGGAGGGTGTAGGGGGGAAGGATGGCACTGGGATTTATACCTGATGTAAATGACGAATTGGTGGGTGCTGACGATTTGATGGGTGCAGCACACCAACATGGCACAAGTATACATATGTAACAAACCTGCACGTTGTGCACATGTACCCTAGAATTTAAAGTATAATTAAAAAAAAAAGAAAAAAAAAAGAAAAAAAAACAAAAAAAAACAATGCCTACCTCATAGGGCTCATGGTGGAGATTAAAATAATCTACCCAAAGTACAGGCTGTGGAGACTTGTGTAAATAACGTTCTCAATAAATGCCTTTAATTGTAAAAACAAAACAAAACAAAAAACATTTTTTCGTTCATTTCAACCTTGTTGAATCTGACCACTGTGTGTCTTCGGGTTACCCTTCTCATGGAGTATCTTTGTGGTGTTCTCTGTATTTCCTGAATTTGAATGTGGCCTGCCTTTCTAGGTTGGGGAAATTCTCCTGGATAATATCCTGAGGAGTGTTTTCCAACTGGTTCCATTCTCCCCGTCACTTTCAGGTACACCAATCAAATGTAGATTTGGTCTTTTCACATGAAGATAATTATTTATACAACAGTGTTAAAAATGGGACTTCTTTTCACATTGTTATAAATATGAAGTTCACCTGTTGTTTACAATTTTTAAAATATTGTATTTTCCAAATGCACACATTGTACACTTTTTGGGGATATGCTTAGTAATGCTATGTGTGATTTTTCTGGAGGTTGATAGCTTTGCTTGCAGTAGATTTTCTTTAAAAGAATGGGCAGCTACATGCATACTTCAAAAGTATTTTCCTATTTAAAGAAGTTATATAGGTTTTGTTTGCTATCTTAATTTTAGTTGTATTCTTTGATGTTAATATATTTTGTATACTTGTATTTATAGCTGTATTGAATCATGTAGTATCAAATATTATATGTGATTTAATAGTGTTTATTTTTAGCCATTTTTTCATCATTTTAATGTTTATTTTTAGCCAGATGCAGATGTTCGGTGTCATTTCTTTGCCTGTTCAGTTACAGAACCTACCTTTTAACACCTGATGTGTACATCACATGTAACAGGAAAGGTAACAATAAAATAGCAATCATTAAGAAAAAATATGGCAGAACAAACTCTATAAGCACAGCCTTATTTTCTTTTGTTATCCAGAATTCTTATGACTCTTAAGCCTCCCAGAAATTGAAAGCTGAATAAAGCAACTCAAGTTTCATTTATTTTGCACTCCATTACAGCAATTTATAATTTTTTTAAAAAATGTTCCTCTGAAGGTATATCTGCATCATCTGAGGTTACTGAAGAAGCACCATGTCCAGCCACTGCTTTTTTTTTCATGCCACCAGAGAGCAGAAATAAGGATCAGAAAATACTGAAAAGAGTTCAAAACTCAAAGGTACTAGGTTGCAGCAGAAAAATGCAGGTCTAGTTCTAAAAATGAAAGTTTGTCTTGTTTGAAAAATTCACAGACTAGGCATATTAGAAGTGTAGTTTGTGATAAAAATAGTCTCATTAATTTCACACCCAGCTCTTTTACTAGTAAGTGTTAATTTGGGAGAAAAATGAGAAGCAAATGGTGACTACTCATATGCAGAATATTTTATTAATTCCAAAGTATTCCGTTAACTTCGTCTTTGCCTTATGATACAGAAGTAACATTTACAATTCCTTTTCAAAAAATACTGTTTGCAAATGTTGTTTTGTGATTTAGCAAATATACAATTTTGTATGAGCTATAATAGTTCATTGAAAAAATGTAAACTTTCAAAAGAGTTACAATTATGTTGAATTAAATGCTTTTGTAACTTACAGGCATTTTTGTACCCCCATTATGAAGGTTTTGCAACTAAATTTATACCTAAAAATCTATTTTCTCCTGGATATTTTTTAATAACATTGAAGGCAAAAAGCTATTCTTAAATCTGATACACAAAAGTTTATTTGCATAGAAAAGATGTTAAAGATAATTTTGAAATTAGAAAAACAAATGCTGAAATGTTTGTTGTTGCTGCTGGTTTGTTTCTTTGTTTGTTTGTTTGTTTTTTAGCAAAACACCACTGATGCCTCTTGGCTCCCAAAAACCCACAAGTCCAAACACCTAATAATTTTCTCTTAGTCACTCATGGTCCTCATGTATTTAAGCCACACTGAACTTCATGCTATTCCCCCAAAACACTCCATCCATTTTGTTCACATTGTTGCCTCTGTAATGCCTCTACTTCAGTTTACCTGTCCAGCAAATTTCTATTTATTCTTCAAAACTAGCTCAAAATGTATTTTTTCCAATGCTTTTAATGTCTTTCCCAGGAAGAATGTCTCCCCACTTCCATGTCAATTTCTCACATCTGTTTTATCATATTTACATTATAAATATGTCTCCCACTAGTATCCCTCAGCTTTTTATCCTCAGCATCTAAGATGGACCTTGACGCATTAGCATATCTTCAATAACATCTTGAGAACTAAAAAGAATGAAAAACAAACCTTTATCATCAAAAGGCTTGGGGTTAATACAGGAATATTTCAAAGGACGTTCAACATACAAACTAAAAGTAGCTCTTCAGGATTATTTGTTAATATTGGAATTAGATGACAAAGAAACAAGGCTTAGAAGTCCAGGGCCAGAAATAGAAAAGTGAGGTTCTGAAGGATGGAATGGGTTACTTAAAAAGGAGATGTAGCTGATGAATGGTAGAGGAGGAAACTTGATTCTCCATCACAAGTCAAATTCTCTTCACATGGCACTCGAGGTTCTCCATGGCTTGGCTGCATCCTGCCTTTTATGCTTTATATTCCACTGTTCACTTTAATGTGTGAAAATACTCTCTACAAACAAAATTCCTTTCTTTCACAAAACACATCCTTCTTTCCTTAGTTTCCATGCCATTGTTTCTAGGATTTCCTTCCTTTGCTCAATATGTGGAACAACAACCACTCTCCTTGTGTGACTTTCCATGACTCTCCACCTTGATTTTAGTTCTGCCTCCCCTGTACCCACCTCTAACTTTACTTAACACCATTATTGTAACAGTAGCTAAAGACAGGCTTGGCACCCACCAGGCTGGGTAAATTTAGAGATTAATGAATATCAGTCAGGGGATAAGTAAGCACAGTAAGGAAGGCAGTATTCCAAAAAGGGAGCAGTGGTATTTCAAAGATGAAAGAGAGAGGTCAACAACGCTGGCTGACTCATGCACTCTTGGATTCTCTCCCTTTGAGCAGAGGCTAAGGCACGAGTCCCCTCCCAAAAGCGGCGGTGCCCCTCCTTAGTGAGCTTCCAAAGGCAAGAGTGAGGTCTTGCATTATCTTCATCCTTAAGGCTGTCTGGCATCTTCTCAAAGCTGTCCAGGAAGCAGAGATTGTAATGAATGGTGCTCTTCCAGCCATCTGGAGCTGTCCAGAAAAAGGGGAAATGCTGTCGGGTGAAACTGTAGATCTCCTGCACACTGAGGCCACAGTGGGGGCTGTTTCTTAATGCTAGGGAAATAAGGTGGCTACAATTGAGAGGGGGCCGTTGCCAGGACTTCACTTGGCTGTTGATTTGCCGTAGCTTCTGACTCTGGAAGCACTTCCTTTCAGGGGACAGGAGGGAGTTGTCCTCTTGTTCCTCAGCCTCCTCTTCTGTGAGCTCAAACTCACTGGGGGAATAGATATCCTGCTTCTGTAAAAGAGACTGCTCACTGGAGGAAGATGGCAGAGACTCTACCACTTTGTCCTCTGAGCAGTTAGACTCTTCATCTTTTAATGGGGGCTGAGGGAAAGGAGAAATGCTTGTCAGATCCTCTTTTTCACTGGGCTTTGGGGCCTCCTGGCTGCCAAGGGGGCACAAGATATTGGGGTCCACCCACATCCACAGATTGGGTTCACAGTGAGGACCATCTTCATCAGGACTGGGTCTCCTCTTCTGAGGCATCTCTGGGGGCTTCATTACTCGTACTTTGTATTTGGCAAGGATCTGCTCAGCTAAAGGGCACTGGTCTGTGGTACAAGGCAGAAATAACTCATTCCCCATGTCCCAGTCCAGCAGCCCTGGGACCTGGCCATGGAGACTGTACCAAAATTCACAATCTTTTAGTTTTAAGTCCATCTTTAGTGGAGAGAGACTTCTGGAAGAACAGAGATCTAGCAGGCACTTAAAGCTGTTGTTTGGGCACCATTTTTAAATGTAGTATATCTCACCTAGGGAGCTTATCAGTAGGCCAGCTAGAAGCACTGAAGAAAGAGGCACCAATGCCTCACTGATTAGTGGTCAGACCCGGAGAAACCTCAGCTTTCTGGAACAAGGCTCAAAACATGGAGGTAATAAAAAAGAGCTTTTGAGCAGAAAAACATTTTTAGGTGGAATTCTTGAGCTTTGATTGGAAGCAGAAAGTCGCTTCGAGAGGAATCATAAACTTTGAATTATGTGCAAACTACGGTGACTTGCATAACAGGTGATCATCTGTTACATATTTAAACTCTTGATGAGTTCATTTAATGAAGGGACAAACATATGTATAGATCACATTATATTTCTGAGTCTTCCTTAATGGTTTAAAAACTCATTTCATTCATCAAGTGCCTTTGGATTTCTGTTAAGCGCTTTCACATAGATGATCTCAACTGATTTTCATCACAGCCCTGCAAGATAACATGGTATTATTAACCTCATGTCACAGATATGGCAACCAAGATCTACATACACAAGTAAGTATAAGAGCTAGATTCACAGCCCAGATCTTCTTTTATTTTCACTATACCCATTGCCTCTTGATCATACTCAACATACGATATACAACAGGCAGCAATATGTGCAACCTGAGTTTTATAGTAAGATGGTAACTATCAGAACATGGCTTCTATTATTCTCATACTGATACTAGAATCTAACCTTGCTGCCATTTTCAATCCTTTTCTGGGAAACAGCTGGCTTTCCTCTCTCCAGGTCACCTTCTCAGGAAATGAATTCTGAACTATATGCTGAACAGTAGGACCAAAAGTTATCCACAGTATGCAAGGTCCTGAAAGCCCCAGAGCTTCTATTTCCAATAAGTTCATGCTCAAGATATTTGTAAGAAAAACAAAATGCCAAGGTTTCCTTTAATTCAGTTTGCACAAAATCCATGTGTAAAGTACGCTATTTCATTAAAGTCATTACATAGGACTATGTTGCAAACATATCCAGCAAATGTCATTGGGAGCTATTGGAGAGGCACTTTAATCTCCATATGGTTTCCACACTCTGGTTCTCTTCTACTCTAAATGATCTTTCACACAGATGGCCTGAGTGGTCTTTCTACAGCATAAATATAAAAAATAACACAACAGTTGTACCAACTGTTAATTCTTACAGAATGCTGTAAGCACTCTATTTAACTCGTAAATCTTCAAAATAATCGTATGAAGTAGGTACTCTTATTCTTCCTTTACAGAGTAAAAAACATAAGGCACAAAAAAGCCTAAGTCACAGAGTTAGTAAAGGCCAGAGCTGACTTTCAAATATAGGCAACCTGACTGCAGAACATGTGCTTTTACTCACTATACCAATCTTCTCTATTTTGGTATTATAACATAAAATCGTATAACTTAATGCAACATAAAAGGCCCTCCAAAATCACCCCTGCTTACCTTTCCAGGCTAACTTAACACCCTAGCTTTCTTGCTTCATACTTCACGTCCAAGAAATACTGAAATGCTGGGATCTTCACCACACACCGATCTTTTTCTTGTGTCTCTTTGCTCAAAAACATTCGCTTAAAATGGCTTACTACCCATTGCCTTGACTTAACAAACCTCTACTCATCTTTTAAGACTATAGAAAGCCTTCTCTAATAAAAATACTGCTTCCATCTTCCCACAGAAAATTAATGGATCTCCTTGCCAGTGGGGCACTGATCTTGGAAAAGCAGGAGATTAACCTGAAATATTTAGCTTATTATGCCAACCACAGAGAACCTGGCAGCATTTTAGTGCTCAGCAGTCTTTTATTCCTTAAATGGGGGCTCTGGTGTTACAGAATTTCTCTTCCATCTTCACCTGGGAAAGTGCTCCAATCCTTAGATATTGGCTAATAAAACCAAGTTATCACTGTGTATTGTTTCTTTAGGTCTCATTTAGAAACATTCAATATTTATGTATTGAGCATCCAGCATGTTCCAAGAAGTATGTAATAGGTCTGGCAGATGAGTAAGACACAACCCGAGAGGATATCACAGAGTAACGGGGAAAGGCAGAGAAGTGAAGAGAAAGTTAAAATACACTGTGATGAGTATTAGACACTGCAATAGAAGACCATAGAGAGGAACAACTTAACCCCAGGTAATAGGAATCAAAAGGGATCCCATAGAAAATATTACTTAGGCTTAAAAGACATGTTACCCAGAAGCAGAGATATGGAGAACAGGCTAGCACATGCCAACCAGGTACACATTCAACACAGTATATGTACTATACAAAGCAAAACCCATAAAACTATATGAGTTTTAGAGTAAGATGGTAACCATCAAAAGATGGTCTCCGTTACTCTCAAACACATGTTAGAACCCAACCTTGCTTAAGTGTGCTCCAGAAAAGGAGACAGGGACATTTTGCACATGCTCTGGAAAAGTACTCAAACTCATATTTGTGGGTAGCCTGTTTCCCAGGTCCAAACCTATCCCAAGTGTTGATATAGGCAAAAATGTCAGCGATTGATGAAACCACATGTTATAAGCAAAGAATGGTACAACAACATAATAAGTTAAATTGGAAAAAGTGGTGAGAACTCATAATGACCTTAGAAATACCTCTTTAGCATGGGCACGCTTATGCTTTCTCTGTCTCTTACACACACACACACACACACACACACACACACGCAGTCCCAATGGTATGGTTTGGCTCTGTCTCCCACCTAAATCTCATGTTGAATTGTAATCCCCAATGTTGGAGGAAGGACATGGTGGGAGGTGATTGTATCATGGGGATGAATTTCTCCCTTGCTGTTCTCATGATATTGAGTTCTCACAAGAAAAAGTCAGCAATATTAATAAACTCTCTTGTTACAATAAAAAATTCTTTCAAGAATGTGAGGAGCAGTGTTAAAAGGATGAAAAGTCACCTTAAAAGGGCTCTCACTACCAAATTGTAACTTTTTTTTTACCACATATGTTATGATTAATTGAAACTCTTTCAGTCTGCTAAATGTTATAAGTATATGATGATACTCTTAAAAATACAAAAGGTAGTTGTGGGCTGCATGCAGTGGCTCATGCCTGTAATTCCAGTGCTTTGAGAGCTCAAGGCAGGAGGGTTGCTTGGAGCCAAATGCTTGAGACCAGCCTGGGCAACACAGTGAGACTCTGCCTCTATAACATTTTTAAAAATCAGCTGTGCTTGATGGCATGCACCTGTAGCTCTAGCTATTCAGAAGGCTGAGGTGGGAAGATTGCTTCAGCCCAAGAGTTCAATGCTGCAGTGAGCTGTGATGGTACCACTACACTTCAGCCTGGTCGGTGGAATAAGACCTTTTATCTTTAAAAAAAAAAAAAAAATAGGTACTTGTAATGAAAAAAATTGCCATAGGATATTTAAGATTTGTTGCTTTTATATATGAAACTGCTAAATATTCATGGGTACTTTTTTCATTTTAAGTATATGTCTTTTGTAAAGCATAGATATATACTTGTTTCTGTCAATGGGCAAACAGGAAAGAATACAGGAAAAACGATGAATAAGCTATATGTGGTTCCACAAAAACAGGTACGATACCAATGACTGCTGTGTATAGTTGTATAGGTTGCATGCAGCCCAAGGGTGCCTGTGATGGTTAATACTGAATGTCAAGTTGATTGGATTGAAGGATGCAAAGTATTGATCCTGGGTGTGCCTGTGAGGGTGTTGACAAAGGAGGTTAACATTTGAGTCAGTGGGCTAGGAAAGGCAGACCCACCCTTAATCTGGGTGGGCACCATCTAATCAGCTGCCAGTATGGCTAGAATATAAAGCAGGCAGAAAATCATAAAAAGACTAAACTGACCCAATCTTCCAGCCTACCATCTTTCTCCCATGCTGGATGCTTCCTGCCCTCGAACATCAGACTCCAAGTTCTTCAGTTTTAGGACTCAGACTGGCTCTCCTTGCTCTTCAGCTTGCAGATAGCCTATTGTGGGATCCTATGATAGTGTGAATTAATAGTTAGTAAACTCCCCTTTGTGTGTGTGTGTGTGTGTGTGTGTGTGTGTGTGTGTATGTATATATATGGGGGGTGGGGAGACAGAGAGAGAGCGCTCTGGCATTGGCTAATTAATCTTGGTGTTCCTAGAAGTGAAATCGATAGGAAGCCTACTGCATTCCTACTTAATTTATATAAGCAGAAAACTTCTAGGTCGAATGGACAAAAGACTAATTTGAATTATAAAAACAGAGAATCACGGCCTCTCAATCAATTTCCAGGCTTGAGCCAGTTTACAGACCCAGAACCCCTTGAATGAAAGGGAGGCCGGGTCCCCTTGAGGAAGAACCCTGTTACACTACTGACAATTTTTATACTGTTACTCTTTCTCCCATCCCTCCACAAGGAGACCTTTGGCCTTTTACCAGGGTAACCATGCATTGAAGAAACGGAAATGATCAGACATTTGGGGGACTACTGGACACTGGCTCTGAGCTGATGTTGATTTTGGGGGACCCAAGACGTCATTGTGGTCCTCCAGTTAAAGTAGGGGCTTATGGACGTCAGGTAATTAATGGAGTTTTAGCTCAGGTCCAACTTACAGTGGGTTCAGCGGGTTCCCAAACTCATCCTGTGGTCATTTCCCCAGTGCCAGAGTGTATAATTGGCATACACATACTTAGCAGCTGGCAGAACTCCTGCATTGGCTCCCTGACTGGTAGGGTGAGGGGTATTATGGTGGGAAAGGCCAAATGGAAGCCATTAGAGCTGCCTCTACCTAGAAAAATAGTAAACCAAAAGCAATATTGCACCCCTGGAGGGATGGTGGAGATTAATGCCACCATCAAGGACTTGAAAGACACAGGGATGGTGATTCTCACCACATCCCCATTCAACTCTCCCATTTGTTTGGTGCAGAAGACAGATTGATCTTGGAGAGTGACAGTAAGCTTAACCAAGTGGTGACTCCAATTGCAGCTCCTGTACCAGATGTGATTTCATTGGTCGAGCAAATTAACACATCTCCTGGTACCTGGTATGCAGCCACTGACTTGACAAATGCTTTTTTCTCCATTCCTGTCCATAAGGCCTACCAGAAGCAATATGCCTTCAGCTGGCAAGGCCAGAAATACACCTTTACTGTCCTACTTCAGGAGTATATTGACTCTCTGGCTTTGTGTCATAATCTTATTTGAAGAGACCTTGATCGCTTTGTGCTTCTGCAAGATATCACACTGGTCCATTACATTGGTGCCATTATGCTGATTAGATCCAGTGGGCAAGAAGTAGCAAACACAGTGGACTTATTGGTGAGACATTGGCGTGCTAGAGTGTGAGAAATAAATCTGACTAAAATTCAGGGACCTTCAGTCTCAGTAAAATTTCTAGGAGTCCAGTGGTATGGGACCTGTCAAGATACTCCTTCTAAGGTGAAGGATAAGTTGCTGCATTTGGCCCCTCCTACAATCAAGAAGGAAGCACACCACCTAGTGGGTTTCTTTGGATTTTGGAGGCAACACATTCCTCATTTGGGTGTGTTACTCCAGCCCATTTATCGAGTGACCCGAAAGGCTTCCAGTTTTGAGTGGGGTGCAGAATAGAAGAAGGCTCTGCAACAGGTCTAGGCTGCTGTGCAAGCTGCTCTGCACTTGGGCCATAGGACCCAGCAGATCCAATGGTGTTTGAGGTGTCAGTGGCAGATAGGGATGCTGTTTGGAGCCTCTGGCAGGCCCCCATAGATGAATCGCAGCAGAAGCCTCTAGGATTTTGGAGCAAGGCCTTGCCATCTTCTGCAGATAACTACTCTCCTTTTGGTCTGTTACTGGGCTTTGGTGGAAAGTGAACATTTGACTATGGGTCATCAAGTCACCATGCGACCTGAACTGCCTGTCATTAACTGGATGCTTTCTGACCCATCTAGCCATAAAGTGGGTCGTGCACAGCAGCATTCCTTCATCAAATGGAAGTGGTATATTCGTGATCGGGCTTGAGCAGATCCTGAAGGCACAAGTAAGTTACATGAGGAAGTGGCTCAAATGCCCATAGTCTCCACTCCTGCCACCCTGCCTTCTCTCCCCAAGCCTGCACCAATGGCCTCATGGAGAGTTCGCTATGATCAGTTGACACAGGAAGAGAAGACTAGAACCTGGTTCGTAGATGGTTTTGCATGATATGCAGGCACCACCTGAAAGTGGACAGCTGCAGCACTACAGCCCCTTTCTAGGACATCCCTGAAGAAGAACTGTGAAGGGAAATCTTCACAGTGGGCAGAACTTTGAGCAGTGCAACTGGTTGTGTACTTTGCATGGAAGGAGAAATGGCCAGATGTGGGATTATATACTGATTCATGGGGTGTAGCCAATGCTTTGGCTGGATGGTCAGGGACTTGGAAGAAGCATGACTGGAAAATTGGTGACAAAAAATTGGGGGAAGAGGTATGTGGATGGACCTGAGGAGTCAAAAACTCTGAAGATATTTGTATCCCATGTGAGTGCTCACCAACAGGTGACCTCAGCAAAGGAGGATTTTAATAATCAAGTGACAGTTTGCTAAGAATGATGGTTTCCAGCTGCATCCATGTCCCTACAAAGGACACAAACTCATCCTTTTTTATGGCTGCATAGTATTCCATGGTGTATATGTGCCACATTTTCTTAATCCAGTCTGTCACTGATGGACTCAGGAAGGGGAACATCACACACCGGGGCCTATCATGGGGTGGGGGGAGGGGGGAGGGATTGCATTGGGAGTCATACCTGATGTAAATGACGAGTTGATGGGTGCTGACGAGTTGATGGGTGCAGCACACCAACATGGCACAAGTATACATATGTAACAAACCTGCACGTTATGCACATGTACCTTAGAATTTAAGTATAATAATAATAATTAATTAATTAATTAATTTTAAAAAAATCAAGTGACTAGGATGACCCGTTCTGTGGACACCACTCAGCCTCTTTTCCCAGCCACCCCTGTCATCGCCCAAGGGGCCTACGAACAATGTGGCCATGGTAGCATGGATGGAGGTTACACATGGGCTCAGCAACATGGATTTCCACTCACCACAGCTGACCTGGCTACTGCCACTGCTGAGTGCCCAATTTGCCAGCAGCAGAAACCAACACTGAGCCCTCAATATGGCATCATTCCTTGGGGTGATCAGCCAGCTGGTTGATTATATTAGACCTCTTCCATCATGGAAAGGGCAGAGATTTGTCCTCACTGAAATAAACACTTACTCCAGATATGGGTTTTTCTATCCTGCACGGAGTGCTTCTGCCAAGACTACCATCCATGGACTCAAAGAATGCCTTATTCACCGTCATGGTATTCCACACAGCATTGCTTCTGACCAAGGCACTCACTATACGGCTAAAGAAGTGCAGCAGTGGGCTCACGCTCATGGAATTCACTGGCCTTACCATGTTCCCCAACATCCTGAAGCAGCTGGATTGATAGAACGGTGGAATGGCCTTTTGAAGTCACAATTGCAATGCCAACTAGGTGACAATACTTTGCAAGCCTGGGGCAAAGTTCTCCAGAAGGCTATGTATACTCTGAATCAGCGTCCAGTATATGATAGTTTCTCCCACAGCCAGGATTCATGGGTCCAGGAATCAAGGGGTGGAAGTGGAAGTGGCACCACTTGCCATGACACATAGTGATCCACTAGCAAAATTTTTGCTTCCTGTTTCCATGACATTACATTCTGCTGGTCTAGAGGTCTTAGCTCCAGAGGGAGGAACGATGCCAGCAGGAGACACAACAACGAATCCATTCAACTGGAAGTTAAGATTGCCACATGGACACTTTGGGCTCCTCCTATCTTTAAGTCAACAGGCTAAGAAGGGAGTTAGAGTGTTGACTGAGGTGACAGACCCAGAGTATCAAGATGAAATCAGTCTTTTACTCCACAACGGAGGTAAGGAAGTGTATGTATGGAATACAAGAGATCAATTAAGGCATCTCTTAGTATTACTATGCCCTGTGAGTCAGGTCAATGGGAAACTACAACAGTCCAATCCAGGAAGGACTATAAATGGCCCAGACCTTCAAGAATGAAGGTTTGGGTCACTCCACCAAGAAAAAAAAAAAAAAACCCACAACCTGCTGAGGTGCTTGCTAAAGGTAAAGGGAATAAAGAATGGATAGCAGAAGAAGGTAGTCATCAGTACCAGTTATGACCACATAACCAGCTGCAGAAACGAGGACTGTAATTGTCATGAGTATTTCCTCCTCCTTTTGTTAAAAACATGTTTGTGCATGTATACACTTGCACTAAGAAAATACCTTAATTTTATTTCCTTTTTCTGTTCTCATGTGACATAAGATTTATTGACTTCATATCAGCATTTAAATATTGTTAACTTTACGTAATAGTATTTGGGTTGGGGATTGGTGCATTTCCAGGTGTACGAAGGATAGTTGTTTTATATTAGTCGTAATTATGACTTTATTGTTGTTTTTATTTGAAGATTATATATGATCTCAGGAGATGTGTATGGGCTCAAGATGACAAGGGGTGGACTTGTGATGGTCAACACTGAGTATCAACTTGATTGGATTGAAGGATGCAAAGTAATTATCCTGGGTGTGCCTGTGAGGTGGTTGACAAAGGAGATTAACATTTGAGTCAGTGGGCTGGGAAAGGCAGATCCACCCTTAATCTGGGTGGGCACCATCTAATCAGCTGCCAGTGCAGCTAGAGTATAAAGCAGGCAGAAAAACATAAAAAGACTAGACTGGCCTAGCCTCCCAGCCTACATCTTTCTCACATGCTGGATGCTTCCTGCCCTTGAATATCAGATTCCAAGTTCTTCAGTTTTGGGTCTCGGTCTGACCCTCCTTGCCCCTCAGCTTGCAGATGGCCTATTGTGGGATCTTCTGATCATGTGAGTTAATACTTAATAAACTTCCCTTTATATATACATATATTCTGTTAGTTCTGTACCTCTAGAGAACCCTGACTAATACAGTGCCCAACAAGATAGCATAAAATTTAACCTGAGCTCTCTTTTCCAAACCATGTGCTCTGGTTCTGTGGCTGTGTCAATTCCAAAGTGGTGTCTCTTTTTAATTCACACAGAGGAGCCATTCGGTCACCATGTGGCCAAACTGTATCTTCCTAGATGTGACATCTTTATTCTAATTCACACAAAGACCAGCCGCCATGTATACCAAGAACTAGTAAGACAGATTAATACTGATGGTCACAAATAATAATCACGTAGAAATAGGTCCAACAGAGTGTTGCAAGATGATTAACAACATGACTTAAAGAAAGGAACTACCGGCTGGGCACAGTGCCTCACACCTGTAACCCCAGCACTTTGGAAGGCCTAGGCAGGTGGATCACGAGGTCACCAGATCAAGACCATCTTGGCCAACACGGTGAAACCCCATCTCTACTAAAAATACAAAATTTAGCTGGGCGTGGTGGCACACACCTGTAGTCCCAGCTACTCGGGAGGCTGAGGCAGGAGAATTGCTTGAACCTGAGAGGCAGAGATTGCAGCAAGTGGAGATCACACCACTGCACTCCAGCCTGGTGGCAGAGTGAGACTTTGTCTCAAAAAATAGAAAAGATAAAAAGAAAAAAACTACCTAAGAAAACTCAATCCCTTATCTTCTAAAAAATGAATCCTTTCAGAAGTCCTAATAATTATAATGAAATATTAATAAGGAATACATAAACCTGAATAATGCTAACAGACTAGATAAATATAGTGAGAAGACAGGATAGGATAATGGATACTAGCAAACATGTATAAATTAAAGAATGCTTCATTTTTGTTAAAGACAAGTTGCCAAAAAAGCAAAACAAAAGCAAAAACAAAACATCTCTGTGTGATGGAAAGGGAATTAGTACCATGAGATAATAAATAGAAAATTGTTATTAAAAGGACTTCAGCCAATGCCTTATGGTTAAATCATTTTGAACAACCCAATGATGTCTTATGACCCTCTTGCCCCAAGAATCAATTTAGTTGATAACCTGTATTCTGTTAGCTTGGCATGTCTGAGATGGTATTTCTCTTTTCCTCTCATTTGACTAAGATTATTGAAATCCTAGGAAAATGTAAAAAGAAATAAAAGTACTAAAATCCTGGGAAGATAAAATAAGTTAGCTCAAGGAAGAAAAAAATGCAAGACTGTAAATAAAGAATAAATAAATTAAACCTGTGGTATTCATATTGTAGAGTAAATTTAAATGTAAATCCATGGATATATATATATATATATATATTTTATTATTATTATACTTTAAGTTCTAGGGTACATGTGCATAACGTGCAGGTTTGTTACATATGCATACTTGTGCCATGTTGCTGTGCTGCACTCATCAACTCGTCAGCACCCGTCAAATCGTCATTTACATCAGGTATAACTCCCAATGCAATCCCTCCCCCCTCCCACCTCCCCATGATAGGCCCCGGTGTGTGATGTTCCCCTTCCCGAGTCCAAGTGATCTCATTGTTCAGTACCCACCTATGAGTGAGAACATGCGGTGTTTGGTTTTCTGTTCTTGTGATACTTTGCTAAGAATGATGGTTTCCAGCTGCATCCATGTCCCTACAAAGGACACGAACTCATCCTTTTTTATGGCTGCATAGTATTCCATGGTGTATATGTGCCACATTTTCTTAATCCAGTCTGTCACTGATGGACATTTGGGTTGATTCCAAGTCTTTGCTATTGTGAATAGTGCCGCAATAAGCATACATATGCATGTGTCTTTATAGCAGCATGATTTATAATCCTTTGGATATATACCCAGTAATGGGATGACTGGGTCAAATGGTACATCTAGTTCTAGATCCTTGAGGAATCGCCATACTGTTTTCCATAATGGTTGAACTAGTTTACAATCCCACCAACAGTAAAAGTGTTCCTATTTCTTCACATCCTCTCCAGCACCTGTTGTTTCCTGACTTTTTAATGATTGCCATTCTAACTGGTGTGAGATGGTATCTCATTGTGGTTTTGATTTGCATTTCTCTGATGGCCAGTGATGATGAGCATTTTTTCATGTGTCTGTTGGCTGTATGAATGTCTTCTTTTGAGAAATGTCTGTTCATATCCTTTGCCCACTTTTTGATGGGGTTGATTGTTTTTTTCTTGTAAATTTGTTTGAGTTCTTTGTAGGTTCTGGATATTAGCCCTTTGTCAGATGAGTAGATTGCAAAAATTTTCTCCCATTCCGTAAGTTGCCTGTTCACTCTGATGGTAGTTTCTTTTGCTGTGCAGAAGCTCTTTAGTTTAATTAGATCCCATTTGTCAATTTTGACTTTTGTTGCCATTGCTTTTGGTGTTTTAGACATGAAGTCCTTGTCCATGCCTATGTCCAGAATGGTATTACCTAGGTTTTCTTCTACGGTTTTTATGGTATTAGGTCTAACATTTAAGTCTCTAATCCATCTTGAATTAATTTTTGGATAAGGAGTAAGGAAAGGATCCAGTTTCAGCTTTCTACTTATGGCTACCCAATTTTCCCAGTATCATTTATTAAATGGGGAATCCTTTCCCCATTTCTTGTTTCTCTCAGGTTTGTCAAAGATCAGATGGCTGTAGATGTGTGGTATTATTTCTGAGGACTCTGTTCTGTTCCATTGGTCTATATCTCTGTTTTGGT
>NC_037689.1:3752030-3766132 GCF_003255815.1 Theropithecus gelada
ATGTTAGACCTAATACCATAAAAATCCTAGAGGAAAACCTAGGTAGTACCATTCAGGACATAGGCATGGGCAAAGACTTCATGTCTAAAACACCAAAAGCAACGGCAACAAAAGCCAAAATTGACAAATGAGATCCAATTAAACTGAAGAGCTTCTGCACAGGAAAAGAAACTACCATCAGAGTGAACAGGCAACCTACAGAATGGGAGAAAATTTTTGCCATCTACTCATCTGACAAAGGACTAATAACCAGAACCTGTAAAGAACTCAATCAAATTTACAAGAAAAAGACAAACAACCCCATCAAAAAGTGGGCAAAGGATATGAACAGACACTTCTCAAAAGAAGACCTTCATACAGTCAACAGACAGATGAAAAAATGCTCATCATCACTGGCCATCAGAGAAATGCAAATCAAAACCACAATGAGATACCATCTCACACCAGTTAGAATGGCGATCATTAAAAAAACAGGAAACAACAGGTGCTGGAGAGGATGTGGAGAAATAGGAACACTTTTACACTGTTGGTGGGATTGTAAATTAGTTCAACCATTATGGAAAACAGTATGGCGATTCCTCAAGTATCTAGAACTAGATGTACCATATGACCCAGCCATCCCATTACTGGGGATATACCCAAAGGATTATAAATCATGCTGCTATAAAGACACATGCACACGTATGTTTATTGCAGCACTATTCACAATAGCAAAGACTTGGAATCAACCCAAATGTCCATCAGTGACAGACTGGATTAAGAAAATGTGGCACATATACACCATGGAATGCTATGCAGCCAGAAAAAAGGATGAGTTTGTGTCCTTTGTAGGGACATGGATGCAGCTGAAAACCATCATTCTCAGCAAACTATCGCAAGAACAGAAAACCAAACACCGCATGTTCTCACTCATAGGTGGGAACCGAACAATGAGATCACCTGGACTTGGGAAGGGGAACATCATACACCAGGGCCTATCATGGGGAGGGGGGAGGGGGGAGGGATTACATTGGGAGTTATACCTGATATAAATGATGCGTTGATGGGTGCTGATGAGTTGATGGGTGCAGCACAGCAACATGGCACTAGTATACATATGTAACAAACCTGCATGTTCTGCCCATGTGCACATGTACCCTAGAACTTAAAGTAGAATAATAATAATAATAATAAAAGAAATGCAAAAAAAAAAAAAAAGACACAGACAGGCAAATAGGATACAGAATCAAGACCCGTTGGTATGCTGTATTCAGGAGACCCTTCTTTCATGCAAAAACGTGTTGGCTCGAAATAAAAGGATGGAGGAAGATTTACCAAGCAAATGTAAAGCAAAAGAAAGCATGGTTTGCAATTGTAGTCTCTGATAAAACAGACTTTAAACCAACAAACATCAAAAAATACAAAGAGGGCATTACATAATGGTAAAGGGATCAATAAAACAACAGGAGCTAACTACCCTAAATATATATGCACCCAATACAGGAGCACCCAGATTCATTAAAAAAAAAAAAAAAAAAAAGTTCTTTGGGTCCCATGAAGAGGCTTAGACTCCCACACAATAATAGTTGGAGACTTTAACACCCCACTATCAATATTAGACAGATCAACAAGAGAAAATTTACAAGGATATTCAGGACTTGAATTCAGCTCTGAAACAAGCAAACCTAAGAAATATCTACTGAACTCTCCACCCCAAATCAACAGAATATACATTCTTCTCAGCACCACATAGCACTCATTCTAAAATTGATCACATCATTCGAAGTAAAACACTCCTCACCAAATGCAAAAGAATGGAAATCATAACAATCCATCTCTCAGACTGCAGTGGAATCAATTTAGAACTCAGGATTAAGAAACTTACTGAAAACTGCACAAGTACATGGAAAAATGGCAAATGAACAACTTGCTCCTGAATGACTACTGGGTAAATAAGGAAATAGAGGCAGAAACAAAGAAGTTCTTTGAAACCAATGAGAATAAAGAGAAAAAGTACCAGAGTCTCTGGGACACAGCTAAAGCGGTGTTAAGTGGGAAATTTATACTACCAAATGCCTACATCAGAAAGCTGGAAATATCTGAAATAGACCCCTGAACATCAAAATTAAAAGAAATAGGAAAGCAAGAGCAAACAAATTCAAAAGCTAGTGGAAGACAAGAAATTACTAAGATCACAGCAGAACTGAAGGAGATAGAGACATGAAAAACCCTTCAAAAACAATAAATCCAGAAGCTGGTTTTTTGAAAAGGTTAACAAAATAGACTGCTAGCTAGACTAATAAAGAAGAAAAGAGAAAATAATCAAATAGACACAATGAAAAATGATAAAGGGGATATTACCACTAATCCCACAGAAATACAAACTACCATCAGAGAATACTATAAACACATCTATGCAAACAAACTAGAAACTCTAGAAGAAATCGATAAACTCCTGGATACATACATCCTCCCAAGACTAAACGAGGAAGAAGTCGAATCCTTGAATAGATCAATAACAAGTTCTGAAATTGATGCAGTAATTAATAGCCTACCAACCAAAAAAAAAGCCCAGGACCAGGCCAATTCACAGCCGAATTCTACCAGAGGTGCAAAGAGGGGCTTGTACCATTCCTTCTAAAACTATTCCAAACAGTGGAAAAAGAGGGACTCCTCCCTAACTCATTTTATGAGACCAGTATCATCTTGATATGAAAACCTGGTAGAGACACAACAAAAATGAAAATTTCAGGCCAATATCCCTGATGAACATCGATGTGAAAATCTTCAATAAAATACTGGCAACATGAGTCCACCAGCACATCAAAAAGCTTATCCACCACAATCAATTGGCTTCATTCCTGTGATGCAAGGATGGTTAAACATATGCAAATCAATAAATGTAGCCCATCACATAGACAGAACCAATGACAAAAAACACATGATGATCTCAATAGATGCAGAAAAGGCCTTCAATAAAATTCAAAACCCCTTCATGCTAAAAACTCTCAATAAACTAGAGATTAATTGAAAATATCTCAAAATAATAAAAGCTGTTTGTTGAAAACCCACAGCCAATATCATACTGAATGGGCAAAAGCTGGAAGCATTTCCTTTGAAAACTGGCACAAGACAAGGATGCACTTTCTCACCACTCCTTTCAATAGTATTGAAAGTTCTGGCCGGGGAAATCAGGTAAGAGAAAGATATAAATGGTATTCAAATAGGAAGAGAGGAAGTCAAATTGTCTTTGTTTGCAGATGACATGATTGTATATTTAGAAAGCCCCATAATCTCAGCCCCAAAACTGCTTAAGCTGATAAGCAACTTCAGCAAAGTCTCAGAATACAAAATCAGTGTGCAAAAATCACAAGGATTCCTATACACCGAAGTTAGATAAACAGACAGACAAATCATGAGTGAACGCCCATTCACAAATTGCTACAAAGAGAATAAAAAACCTAGGAATACAACTTATAAAGGATGTGAAGGACCTCTTCAAGGAGGACTACTAACCACTGCTCAAGGAAATAAGAGAGAAACAAATGAAAAAGAATTCCATGCTCATAGACAGGAAGAATCAATATCATGAAAATGGCCATACTGCCCAAAGGAATTTATAGATTCAATGCTATTCCCATCAAGCTACCACTGACTTTTTTCACAGAACTAGAAAAACCTACTTTAAATTTCATATGGAACCAAAAAAGAGCCCATATAGCCAAGACAATCCTAAGCAAAAAGAAAAGCTGGAGGCATCATGCTACCTGTCTTCAAACTATACTATGAGGCTACAGTAACCAAAACAACACGGTATCGGTACCAAAACAGATATATAGACCAATGGGACAGAACAGAGGCTTCAGAAATAATACCACACATCTACAATCATCTGATCATCGACAAACCTGATGAAAACAAGCAATGGGGAAAGATTCCCTATTCAATAAATGGTGCTGGGAAAACGGGCTAGCCATATGCAGAAAACGGAAACTGGACCACTTCATTACACCTTATACAAAAATTAACTCACGATGGATTAAAGGCTTAAACGTAAAACCTAAAACCATAAAAACCTTAGAAGAAAACCTAGGCAATACCATTCAGGACACAGGCATGGGCAAAAACTTCATGACTAAAACACCAAAAGCAATTGCAACAAAAGCCAAAATTGACAAATGAGATTTAATTAAACTAAAGAGCTTCTGCAAAGCAAAATAAACTATCATCAGTGAACAAGCAACCTACAGAATGGGAGAAAAGTTTTGCAATCTACCCATCTGACAAAGGTCTAGTATCCAGACTCTAGAGGCATCTTAAACAAATTTACAACAGAAAAATAAACAACCCCACCAAAAAGTGGATGAAGGAAATGAACAGACACTTCTCAAAAGAAGGCATTTATGTGGCCAACAAACTTATGAAAAAATGCTCATGGTCACTGGTCATTAAAGAAATGCAAATCAAAACCACAGTGAGATACCATCTCACATCAGTTAGAATGGTGGTCATTTAAAGGTCAGGAAACAACAGATGTTGGCAAGGCTGTGGAGAAATAGGAATGCTTTTACACTGTTGATGGGAATGTAAATTAGTTCAATCACTGTGGAAGACAGTGTGACAATTCCTCGAGGATCTAGAACCAGAGATACCATTTGACCCAGGAATGCCATTACTAGGTATATACCCAAAGGATTACAAATCATTCTACTATAAAGACACATGAACACATATGTTTATTGCACCACTATTTAAAATAGCAAAGACTTGGATCCAACCCGAATGCCCATCAATGACAGACTGGATAAAGAAAATGTGAAACACATACACCATGGAATACTATACAGCCATAAAAAAGAATGAGTTCATGTCCTTTGCATGGACATGGATCAAGCTGGAAACCATCATTTTCAGCAAACTAACACAGAAACAGAAAACCACACCGCATGTTCTTACTGATAAGTGGGAGTTAAACAATGAGAATACATGGACACAGGAAGGGGAACATCACATACTGGGGCCTGTTGTGGGGTGGGGGTCATGGAGAGGAAGAGCATTAGAACAAATATTTAATGCATGCGGGGCTTAAAACCTATATATAACAAGTTGATAGGTGCAGCAAAGCACCATGGCACATGTATACCTATGTAACAAACCTGCACATTCTGCACATATATCCCAGAACTTAAAGTAAAATAAAAAAAGAAAAATATATATATGTATATATAAATACAAAAGAATAGTGAAGAGAAATTGAGGGTATATTGAGAAACTCCAACATTCATCTAATAAAAGTTTCAAGAGAATTATAAAGGATTAATAACTGAGGAGAAATTGCTAATGACTTTCCAGATTTGAAGAAAGACATGAGTTTTCAAAAGTCCACTCAACAGGATAAATACAAGTAAACCCACTCCAAGACACACTGAATAAAACCTTATAACATCAAGAATAAAGTGTCAGGGAAGGTGGGTGCTTGATACAATGGCAGTGGTGCTGAGTTGGGTACTGCTTGAGGTGTGTCAGTCTTCATAATCTCCTAGAAGCCAGAGGTATTTTCTGTATTTGATATATTTCTTATCTCAAATAATTTTCCCTCATTTTTTCCAATATTATTTTAAGTGCAATATGCCATAGACATGCTCAAGCTTTGTTTCATAGCCATTAGTATACAGACTTCAGAGGTATCTTATCTGTGTGCCTAGCTACAGAAAAGAGAATTATACCTATTGCCCTGCAGCAGTGAGAAAATTGTAGATATTGTCAGGAGTAGGCTATTGCTGATGATAAGACTTTAACTGATAAAGCCACTGTGCAGACACAGACTGTTGGCTCACCTGCAATAAAACAATAACACCGGAGATTTTTAAAAATTCAAACCTAGCTGTGCAATTTAGAGAAGATGAAGATATAGATGCCACACTTCATTCCATGGAAATAATCGCCAGATGTTTCTTTTTTTTTTTTGAGACGGAGTCTCGCTCTGTCACCCAGGCTGGAGTGTAGTGGCCGGATCTCAGCTCACTGCAAGCTCCGCCTCCCGGGTTTACGCCATTCTCCGGCCTCAGCCTCCCGAGTAGCTGGGACTACAGGCGCCCGCCACCTCTCCCGGCTAGTTTTTTGTATTTTTTAGTAGAGACGGGGTTTCACCGTGTTAGCCAGGATGGTCTCGATCTCCCGACCTCGTGATCCGCCTGTCTCGGCCTCCCAAAGTGCTGGGATTACAGGCTTGAGCCACCGCGCCCCGCCCAGATGTTTCATATGAACTCTTCTGGGACTTCTTGTACAATGTGATGGTTGAGCAACTGGCTCTGCCTCAGAGGATGCTGAGAGCTTTTTGCAAGAAGTTTGCCATAAGTTACTGAAGCCCTACAGCATTAAAAATTAGAAATAATTCAAATACGTTAAAATGCATAGAACATACATATTCAATTTGATCAACTCTGACAATTGCATACACCCATGAACTACCATTCAGCATGAGATGTGGAACATTTCTTTCACCCCAGAGGATTTTCTCATCCTCTTTCCAATCTTCACTCACCCTTGTAACTACTTTCTGTCTTCTATCATCATAGATTAGTTGTGCTTGTGTTTGCACTTTATCTAAAAAGAATTATATGACATTAATAATAAATCATAATAAAGCAACAATCTTAACAGCCACTAGAGGGGAAAAAGCTTTGTTCTAAAGGAAGATCAACTAGACTGAGGGCAAAAAACAATGAATACTAGAAATACTTATAAATGTTGAAGTAAAATAACTGTCGCTCATAAGTTTGTACTCAATTATTCAAGTGTGAGAGCAAAATAAAGACATTTTCCGTCATTAGAGTCAACCAAAGATCATCACTATACTCACAGATAAACAATGTTTTTTAGTAGTATGAGGAGCGAAGCCACAGGGAAAATATGGGGGAAAGAGAAACAACAATGAAGAAAGAAACTAACAGGCTGTGTTTATTGTGACTATAAAATTATAACTGATTTTTTGTGTTTAAAAGGGTAAAGAAAAAAAAAATGTGTCCAAAAATAATAAGTAGGGGTTCAATGGGTAGTTCCAGGATACTAAGGCTTTTGCCATAGTTAAAAGGATAGGAAATATTGAGTAACCAAAGATTTTGTTAGAAAAATTAATTGTGTGTACATCTAAAAAATTTAAAGGCAAACACAGTAAGAACATAATCTGCAGCATCCAAAGCAGCAGAGGAAATGAGGGACAAAGAAGCCAAGGAAAGTGATGTTAAACTCAAAACCTGGCCAGGCGCAGTGGCTCACACCTGTAATCCTCCCACTTTGGGAGGCCAAGGCAGGTGGATCACTTGAGCCAGGAGTTCAAGACTAACCTGGACAATGTGGCGAGACTCCAGCTCTAACAGAAATACAAAAATTAGCCAGGTGTGGTAGCATGTAGTCTCAGCAACTTGGGAGGCAGAGGTGGGAAAATCACTTGTGCCCCAAAAGGTCAAGGCTGCAGTGAGCCATGATTACGCCACTGCATTCCAGCCTGAGCGACAGAGCAAGACCTTGTCTTGAAAAAATCAAACAAACTGAAAACCCCCCAAAATAGTAGAAATGAGTCAAAATCTATTCATAAACATAATAATGTAAAAAGTTAACTTCATCTAATAAAGACAAGATAACCAGAATCATTTTTAAATAATCGAGCTACATAGTATTTCTAAGAGCTACATCTAAAAGAAAAAACATCAAAAAATTAAATATTGGAGAAAATAGAATTAAAGGCAAAAAGCATGAATAGAGGGACAGTCCAAAACAATAAAAGAAACAGTGCATCATGGACTTGGATGCATGTCTCCAGGTAGCAACAAAACAGATAAAACAAAAACTGACAGAATTACGAGGAGACATTTATGAATCTGCAAACAAGACAGAATTGCACTCTCCTTTATTATATTAGAAGCAGAGAAAAAGAACAAAAGCCCTAGAATACCCTAAAGCATATTAAAGAAAATACAGTGGGGCGATTTTTCCTACCAAACACCAAGTCTTATTATAAAGCTATAGTAAATTAAGACCGTTATTAATAAAGGGAAAACAAAAGGCCCAAAGGAAAAATAGAGTCAAGAAACAAACCCATATAAATTTAAAAGTCCCAATAAATAAATCCCAATAAAATTAAAGATTAACCTATATATAAAAACCTGCACCCAAGAAATAACCTCATTTTTTTCAAGAATTTGCAAAATTTACCATAAGTCTTAAAAATTTCAAATAATATGTAACGTATTCACTTTCTCTAATCACAATGCAATTAACTATGAAATGTAGTAAAAATAAGAAAAAATGCTTACAAATTTCAAACCCCCCCCCCTTTTTTTTTTTTGAGACAGAGTTTCATTCTTGTTGCCCAGGCTGGAGTGCAGTGGCACAGTCTCAGCTCACTGCAACCTCCACCTCCCAGGTTCAAGCGATTCTCCTGCCTCAGTCTCCCGAATAGCTGGGATTACAGGCGCCTGCCACCATGCTCAGCTAATTTCTTGTATTTTTAGTAGAGACGGGGTTTCCCCATATTGGACAGGCTGGTCTCAAACTCCTGCCCTCAGGTGATCCACCCACCTCAGCCTCCCAATCAAAAACCATTCTTTAAAATCTCATTCGTTAAAGAAGAGTTCAAAATGAAAATTACAAGATATTCAAACCTAAACAGCAATGAACAGATTCTGAAACTTGAGAGATGCAGTAAAGTGACATTTAGAAAGGTATTTATAGCTCTAAATGAACAATTGTACTGAAAAATAAAACACATTACAAATGATGTCTTTCACCAAAAATATTAAAAACCCGACAAACTTAACAAACCTTACTAAAAGACATAAAATATGGTCTTAATAAATGAATAGATATACCATGCTAATATAATGAAATTCTCAGTATCATAAAGATATCAACAATCTGCATTTTACCCTAAAAATGGAATAGCATTCCAATCAAAATTCCAGGAAGAGTGTTTAAACAACTTTTCAAGTTGATCCTCAATATTACAGACGGGAACAAAAGCCCTAGGATATCTAAGACATATTATAGAAAATGCAATTAGGAGATTTGTTCTACTAGACACCTATACTTATTATAAAGCTATAGTAAATTAAAACTATGTTGTTAACAAAGGGAAGACTCAAAGAGACAAAGGAGTCCAGAAACAAATCCCATCATCTGTACTCTCTATCCCTCTTTTTCTCTGTAGCACTTATTCCCTAAAATGATACACAATTCTATTATTTAATGGTCTTGTTCAATAAAGACCGAAATTTTTGGTTAGGTGAGGTGGTTCATGCCTATAATCCCAGCACTCTGGAAGGCCGAGACGGGCAGATCACTTGAGGTTAGGCGTTCCAGACCAGCCTAGCCAACATAGTGAAACCCCGTCTCTACTAAAAACACAAAAATTAGCCAGGCGTGGTGGCATGCACCTGTAATCCCAGCTATTCAGGAGGCTGAGGCATGAGAATTGCTTGAACCCAGGAGGCTGAGTTTGCAGTGAGCCAAGATGCCGAGATCACGCCACTGCACTCTAGCCTGGGTGACAGAGAGAGACACCATCTCAAAAAAAAGACTGAGATGTTTGCCTGTATTTGTTCATTTTTTTTTTTGATGAAGTATTCCCAGTGCCCAGAAGAATCCCTGCCTCAATAAATATTTAGTGAATGAATAAGATCTAAATGTGAAAATCAAAACTGATATTTGTAATTTTAATTAACTAATTAATTTTTTGAGACCAGCTCTCACTCTGTCACCCAGGCTGGAGTGGTGATCTAGGCTCATTGCAGCCCCTGCCTCTCAGGCTCAAGCAATCCTCCCACCTCAGCCTCCCGAGTAGCTGGGACCACAGGTGTGTGCCAACTAATTTACAAAAATTAGCCAGGTGCTAATATTTGTAATTTTTGTGGAGATAGGCTTTCACCATGTTGCCCAGGCTGATCTCTAACTGCTGAGCTCAAATTGATCTGCCTGCCTCGGCCTCCCAAAGGGCTGGGATTGCAGGCGTGGGCCACCGTGTCCAGACTGAAACTGGTATTCTTTAGAATACAGGGGAATAAATATGGTTGTGTCCTTGGAGTAGAGAATAATTTCTTAGAAATATAAAAAAATGGATTACATAAAACCTTAAAACTCATAGACACACATACAGACAGAAGTAACAAACAAAGAGTAAAAACAAGCCACTACAGACTGCAGGAAGATTTATGAGACACATAAAACAAGAACACAGGAGGAACTTCAGCATATCAACAAGAAAAGAACAAATAACACAGTAGAATAGGCAAAGGACTTGAAAAGGCTAGCTCACAGAAGAAAAACCCTAAATGGCCAAGAAAACACAAATGATGCTCAAACTCAATAATAATCAGAAAAATGCAAATTAAAACAAAATAAAGTTATGTTACACACCATCAGATTAGAAATAGCTAGTAAATTAAAAGATACTTAAAACCTACAACCTGGGGATTCTATATTTAGGTTATATTCTAGAGAACTTCTTTCACATGTGCACACTGAGAAATATATCAGAAAAACAGCACTGTTTGAAATGGTAAAACAAATGAAAAATAGCTAACAGCCTGATGTCCACAGCAAATATAAGGATATGTAATAGACTAATATTAGCATGTAAACCAAAGCTATGCATTTCAATATGAATTAATTTCAAAAAGATAATTTTGAATGAAAAAAGTAGCAAATGAATATATACCATATGCCATCATTTAAACAAAATTTTAAAGGCTGCAAAACAATACTATTTAAATTATTTTAAAATATATAGAGAAAGTGTAAAACCATGAAAAGGGAGAAAAGAGAATAGGATTAGGGAGGAGTACATAGAGAGTTTCAATTGAGGCTGTAATGTGGAAAAATACATCAATTATGAGATATCAATTCACATTCATCATTTGGGCAAAAAAAAAAAAAAAAAGCAAGCAAACAATAACATCGAGCTTTGACAAGAATGGAAGGAAATACTCTCATCCACTAGTTGTAAGAGTGTAAACTGGTACAAATATATAAAAGGCAATTTGTCTGTGTTTATTACAAGTTATAATTTGAGTACCTTAAGATTCTGACGTTTGAACTGCCAGGCATGTATTCTAGAATGCACTTGTAACTATGATTAAGGAAACAGGAGAGGGTGCACCCCACACTACTGCTTGGAATGCTGAAAATAGTTAAAATGTCCATCAATGTGGATGGCAACAGGGGACTTAAATACCGTAAAAACTATACTAAGGAGCACTATGTAGCTTTAACACACACACACGCACACACACACACAAGCTGGGCATGGCTGCTCATGTCTGTAATCCCAGCACTTTGGGAGGCGGAGGCACTTTGGGCGGATCACCTGTGCTCAGAAGTCCGAGACCAGCCTGGCCAACATGGTGAAACCCCCTCTCTGCCAAAAATACAAAAATTAGCCAGGCATGGTGGCACGTGCCTGTAATCCCAGCTACTCGGAAGGTTGAGTCAGGAGAATCTCTTGAACCCGGAAGGCGGAGGTTGCAGTGAGCCAAGACTATACCATTGCACTCCAGCCTGGGCGACAAAAGCGAAACTCCATCTCAAAAAAAAAAAAAAAAAAAAAAAAAGAAAGAAAAAAAAAAAATTTGTAGGAAGACTGAGCGCAGTTCAGGAGAACTGTTTAGTGAAAAAAATCAAGTTGTAGGTTATTGGAATCTACCAGAGGAATTACTTGTATTGAGGAGAGGATTCAGGCATAAGTGGTGATGACCAAAAGCCTACCTGTAGTGATGATAAGGCCCATGATGTCGCAGAATTGACCAGAAGACTGCCTCTAGTGAAGAGAAATACCCTATTATGGCGACACAAATGCTACCATCCTCCATCGCAAAAGAGTACCACAATCAAGGGGTGCAGCTCTCCACAGGCCTTCCTATATTACTTAGGAACTTAGGTGACTGAACCCACCCATGAAAAAGAGAGACATTATGATGCTGGGTGGAGCTAACTGGAAGCCTGCCAATAGAAATGCAAGGTACCCTATGGTGGGTGGTTCAGCCATATGTGGGCTTGTATGATAAAGAGGACCCTTATGTGGGAAGCGCTGTTCAGTGGACTGCCTACAAATAGAAAATACATAATTGCCAGGGGCAGGCCTACTGAGATGCCTCCCAACATGAGAATACCACTCTGATGTTGGTAAGATTGAGCATAGGACTGCCCGTGTGATATGGAAGGACCTGGTGTGTACTCAGAAGAATAGAGAACTCCTTGCAGAGAAAGATCCTATAGTATAGGGAGGGATTTACCAAGAGAAATGAGAACAACTTTTACGTGGGTGGAATTGACTAGAGGCCTGCTTCTACAGAAGAGAAATACCCTGGGTTGAGAGGGAATGAAGAGAAGCCTTCGAATAAAGAATAGAAGAACCTTGGTTATAGAAGCCTGCCAACCATAAGAAGGACTTGATGGGGATGGGGCTGTCCAAAGACTTGCCTGTAATGATGATGGTGAAGACATTTTTCTGGTTGGAGCTGGCAGAGGGGTTTGATTGTATTAATAAAAAGGACTCTGGAAGATGGCTGAATAGGAACAGCTCCAGCCTCCAGTTCCCAGCGTGAGTGACAGAGAAGATGGGTGATTTCTGCATTTTCAAATGAGGTACTGGGTTCATGTCACTGGGGCCTGTCAGACAGTTGGCGCTGGCTGGCAGATGCAGCCTGATGAGCCAGAGCTGAAGCAGGGTGAGGCGTCACCTCATCTGGGAAGTGCAAGGGGAAGGGAATTCTTTTTCCTAGCCAAAGGAAATTGAGACACACAACACTTGGAAAATCAGGTAACTCCCACCCTAATACTGCACTTTACCAAGGGTCTTAGCAAAGGGCACATGAGGAGATTGTATCCCACACCTGGCCTGGAGGGTCCCACTCCCATGGAGCCTCCCTCATTGCTAGGACAACAGTCTGAGATCTAACTGCAAGGATATACAGGAACTGAACTCAACTCTGCACCAAGCGGACCTAATAGACATCTATAGAACTCTCCACCGCAAATCAACAGAATATACATTCTTCTCAGCACCACATCGCACTTATTCCAAAATTGACCACATAGTTGGAAGTAAAGCACTCCTCAACAAATGTAAAAGAATAGAAATTATAACAAACTATCTCTCAGACCACAGTGCAATTAAACTAGAACTCAGGACTAAGAAACTCAATCAAAACCACTCAACTACATGGAAACTGAACAACCTGCTCCTGAGTGACTACTGGGTACATAACGAAATGAAGGCAGAAATAAAAATGTTCTTTGAAACCAATGAGAACAAAGATACAACATACCAGAATCTCTGGGACACATTTAAGGCAGTGTGTAGAGGGAAATTTAGAGCACTAAATGCCCACAAGAGAAAGTAGAAATGATCTAAAATTGGCACTCTAACATCACAATTAAAAGAACTAGAGAAGCAAGAGCAAACACATTCGAAAGCTAGCAGAAGGCAAGAAATAACTAAGATCAGAGCAGAACTGAAGGAGATAGAGACACAAAAAACCCTCCAAAAAATCAATGAATCCAGGAGTTGGTTTTTTCAAAAGATCAACAAAATTGATAGACTGCTAGCAAGACTAATAAAGAAGAAAAGAGAGAAGAATCAAATAGACGCAATAAAAAATGATAAAGGGGATATCACCACCGACCCCACAGAAATACAAACTACCATCAGAGAATACTATAAACACCTCTATGCAAATAAACTAGAAAATCTAGAAGAAATGGATAATTTCCTGGACACTTACACTCTTCCAAGACTAAACCAGGAAGAAGCTGAATCCCTGAATAGACTGATAGCAGGCTCTGAAATTGAGGCAATAATTAATAGCCTACCAACCAAAAAAAGTCCAGGACCAGATGGATTCACAGCTGAATTCTACCAGAGGTACAAGGAGGAGCTGGTACCATTCCTTCTGAAACTATTCCAATCAATAGAAAAAGAGGGAATCCTCCCTAACTCATTTTATGAGGCCAACATCATCCTGATACCAAAGCCTGGCAGAGACACAACCACAACAAAAAAAGAGAATTTTAGACCAATATCCCTGATGAACATCGATGCAAAAATCCTCAATAAAATACTGGCAAAC
>NC_037689.1:3785213-3817034 GCF_003255815.1 Theropithecus gelada
ACATTTAAAGCAGTGTGTAGAGGGAAATTTATAGCACTAAATGCCCACAAGAGAAAGTTGGAAAGATCTAAAATTGACACCCTAACATCACAATTAAAAGAACCAGAGAAGCAGGAGCAAACATATTCAAAAGCCAGCAGAAGGCAAGAAATAACTAAGATCAGAGCAGAACTGAAAGAGATAGAGACATAAAAAAAACTCCAAAAAATCAATGAATCCAGGAGCTGGTTTTTTGAAAAGATCAACAAAATTGATTGACCACTATTAAGACTAATAAAGAAGAAAAGAGAGAAGAATCATATAGATGCAAAAAAAAAAAAAAATGATAAAGAGGATATCACCACCGACCCCACAGAAATACAAACTACCATCAGAGAATACTATAAACACTACTAGGCAAATAAACTAGAAAACCTGGACGAAACGGATAATTTCCTGGACACTTACCCTCTCCCAAGACTAAACCAGGAAGAAGTTGAATCCCTGAATAGACCAAGAGCTGGCTCTGAAATTGAGGCAATAATTAATAGCCTACCGACCATAAAAGTCCAGGACCAGAAGGATTCACAGCCAAATTCTACCAGAGGTACAAGGAGGAGTTGGTACCATTCCTTCTGAAACTATTCCAATCAATAGAAAAAGAGGGAATCCTCCCTAACTCATTTTACGAGGCCAACATCATCCTGATTCCAAAGCCTGACAGAGATACAACAGAGAAAAATTTTAGACCAATATCCCTGATGAAAGTCGATGCAAAAATCCTCAATAAAATACAGGCAAACCGAATTCAGCAGCACATCAAAAAGCTTATCCACCATGATCAAGTGGGCTTCATCCCAGGGATGCAAGGCTGGTTCAACATTCACAAATCAAGAAATGTAACCCAGCATATAAACAGAACCAAAGACAAAAACCACATGATTATCTCAAGAGATGCAGAAAAGGCCTTTGATAAAATTCAACAGCCCTTCATGCTAGAAACTCTCAATAAATTCGGTATTGATGGAACGTATCTCAAAATAATAAGAGCTATTTATGACAAACGCACAGCCAATATCATACTGAATGGGCAAAAACTGCAAGCATTCCCTTTGAAAACTGGTACAAGACAGGGGTGCCCTCTCTCACCATTTCCTACTGAACGTAGGGTTGGAAGTTCTGGCTAGGGCAATCAAGCAAGAGAAAGAAATAAAGGGTATTCAGTTAGGAAAGAAGAAGTCAAATTGTCCCTGTTTTCAGATCACATGATTGTATATTTAGAAAACCCCATTGTCTCAGCCCAAAATCTCCTTAAGCTGATAAGCAACTTCAGCAAAGTCTCAGGAAACAAAATCATTGTGCAAAAATCACAAGCATTCTTATACACCAGTAACAGACAGAGCCAAATCATGAATGAACTCCCATTCACAATAGCTTCAAAGAGAATAAAATACCTAGGAATCAAACTTACAAGGGATGTAAAGGACCTCTTCAAGGAGAACTACAAACCACTGCTCAGTGAAATCAAAGAGGGCACAAACAAATGGAAAAACATTCCATGCTCATGGATAGGAAGAATCAATATTGTGAAAATGGCCATATTGCCCATGGTAATTTATAGATTCAATGCCCTCCCCATCTAGCTACCAATGACTTTCTTCACAGAATTGGAAAAAACTGCTTTAAAGTTCATATGGAACCAAAAAAGACCCCGCAATGCCAAGACAATTCTAAGTCAAAAGAACAAAGCTGGAGGCATCATGCTACCTGACTTCAAACTATACTACAAGGCCACAGTAACCAAAACAGCATGCTACTGGTACCAAAACAGAGGTATAGACCAAGGGAACAGAACAGAGTCCTCAGAAATAATACCACACATCTACAGCCATCTGATCTTTGACAAACCTGACAAAAACAAGAAATGGGGAAAGGATTCCCCATTTAATAAATGGCGCTGGGAAAATTGGCTAGCCATAAGTAGAAAGCTGAAACTGGATCCTTTCCTTACTCCTTATACAAAAATTAATTCAAGATGGATTAGAGACTTAAATGTTAGAACTAAAGCCATAAAAACCCTAGAAGAAAACCTAGGTAATACCGTTCAGGACATAGGCATGGGCAAGGACTTCACGTCTAAAACATCAAAAGCAACACAACAAAAGCCAAAATTGACAAATGGGATCTAATTAAACTAAAGAGTTTCTGCACAGCAAAAGAAACCACCATCAGAGTGAACAGGCAACCTACAGAATGGGAGAAAAATTTTGCCATCTACTCATCTGACAGAGGGCTAATATCCAGAACCTACAAAGAACTTACACAAATTTACAAGAAAAAAGCAAACAACCCCATCAAAAAGTGGGCAAAGGATATGAACAGACATTTCTCAAAAGAAGACATTCATACAGCCAACAGACACATGAAAAAATGCTCATCATCACTGGCCATCAGGGAAATGCAAATCAAAACCACAATGAGATACCATCTCACACCAGGTAGAATTGCAATCATTAAAAAGTCAGGAAACAACAGGTGCTGGAGAGGATGTGGAGAAATAGGAACACTTTTACACTGTTGGTGGGATTGTAAACTACTTCAACCATTATGGAAAACAGTATGGCGATTCCTCAAGGATCTAGAACTAGATGTACCATATGACCCAGCCATCCCATTACTGGATATATACCCGAAGGATTATAAGTCATGCTGCTATAAAGACACATTCACACGTATGTTTATTGCAGCACTATTCACAATAGCAAAGACTTGGAATCAACCCAAATGTCCATCAGTGACAGACTGGATTAAAAATATGTAGTACATATGCACCATGGAATACTATGCAGCCATGAAAAGCATGTGTTCGTGTCCTTTGTTTAATGTTGAATATTGGCCCCCACTCTCTTCTGGCTTGTAGAGTTTCTGCTGAGAAATTCGCTGTTAGTCTGATGGGCTTCCCTTTGTGAGTAACCCGACCTTTCTCTCTGGCTGCCCTTAACAGTTTTTCCTTCATTTCAACTTTGGTGAATCTGACAATTATGTTTCTTGGAGTTTCTCTTCTTGAGGAGTATCTTTGTGGCGTTCTCTGTATTTCCAGAATTTGAATGTTGGCCTGCCTTGCTACGTTGGGGAAGTTCTCCTGGATAATATCCTGCAGAGTGTTTGCCAACTTGGTTCCATTCTCTCTGTCACTTTCAGGCACACCAATCAGATGTAGATTTGGTCTTTTCCCGTAGTCCCATATTTCTTGGAGGCTTTGTTCATTTCTTTTTACTCTTTTTTTCTGTAAACCTCTCTTCTCGCTTCATTTCATTCATTTGATCCTCAATCACTAATACCCTTTCTTCCACTTGATCGAATCAGCTTGTGCGTTCATCACGTAGTTCTCATGCCATGGTTTTCAGCTCCATCAGATCATTTAAGGACTTCTCTACACTGGTGATTCTATTTAGCCATTCCTCTTATATTTTCTCAAGGTTTTTAGCTGCTTTGTGATGGGTTCGAACTTCCTCCTTTAACTCAGAGAAGTTTGATCGTCTGAAGCCTTCTTCTCTCAACTCGTCAAAGTCATTCTCCATCAGCTTTGTTCCATTGCTGGTGAGGAGCTGTGCTCCTTTGGAGGTGGAGAGGTGCTCTGATTTTTAGAATTTTCAACTTTTCTGCTCTGTTTTTTCCCCATCTTTGTGATTTTATCTACCTTTGGTCTTTGATGGTGGTGACGTACAGATGGGGTTTTGGTGTGGATATCCTTTCTGTCTGTTACTTTTCCTTCTAACAGTCAGGACCCTCAGCTGCAGCTGTGTTGGAGTTTTCCGGAGCTTCACTCCAGACCCTGTTTGCCTGGGTATCAGCATTGGAGGCTGCAGAATAGCAAATATTGCTGAACAGCAAATGTTGCTGCTGGATCATTCCTCTGGAAGCATTGTCTCAGAGGGGTACTTGGACTTGTAAGGTGTCGGTCTGCCTCTACTTGAGGGTGCCTCTCAGTTAGGCTACTCTGGGGGTCAGGGACCCACTTTAGGAGTCAGTCTGTCCATTCTCAGATCTCAAACTCCATGCTGGGAGAACCACTACTCTCTTCAAAGCTGTCAGACAGGGTCATTTAAGTCTGCAGAGGTCTCTGTTGCCTTTTGTTTGGCTACTCCCTGCCCTCAGAGGGAGAGTCTACAGAGGCAGGCAGGCCTCCTTGAGCTGCGGTAGACTCCACCCAGTTCGAGCTTCTGGGCAGCTTTTTTTACCTACTCAAGCCTCAGCAATGGTGTGCACCCCTCCCCCAGCCTAACAACACACTCTTATATTACCAGTGGATGAAAGAAAAAAACCACAAAAAAAATTAGAAAATACTTACAGATAAATAAAATTAAAAACACAACATACCAAAGTTTATGGAATTCAACAAAAGCAGTGCTGAGGGAAATTTTAGTAGTTTGCACCAATATTTAAAAAGATGAAAGATCCTCATGTCATGCCTAACATGACACCTGAAGAAACTACAAAGAGAAGAGCAAATTAAAATTAAAGCCAGCAGACAGAAGAAAGGAAATAATAAACATTAGATGGGAGATAAACAAAATAAAAAATAGAAAAATAAGAGAATTAATAAAATGAAAATATGGTTCTTTGAAAATAATCAAGAAAATAGACAAACTTAGCTAGACCGACAAAGAAAAAAGACAGAAGATTCAAAATACTAAAATCTGAAATGAAAGAGTAGACATTACTACCAACCTTACAGAAATAAAAATAGTCACAAGAGAATGCTGGAGAGTCAAGATGGCCAACTAATTGAAGCCAGAAAGAGCTTTTCCCACTAAGATCAAGTAGACTATCTCACTCCAAACAGATTCCCAGAAACAAGACATTGAGAGTGGACAGGCCAGACACAGTGGCTCACATCTGTAATCCCAGCACTTTGGGAGGCTGAGACAGGCGGATCATTTAAGGTCAAAAGTTCCAAGAGTTCAAGACCATCCTGGCTAATGTGGTGAAACCCCATCTCTACTAAAAATACAAAAATTAGCCGGGCATGGTGGTGAGTGCCTGTCATCCCAGCTACTTGGAAAGCTGAGGCAGGAGAATCACTTGAACCCAGGAGAGGGAGGTTGCAGTGAGCCAAGATCATGCTACTGAACTCCAGCCTGGTTGGCAGAGTGAGACTCCCTCTCGAAAAAGGGAAAAAAAATGAAAAAGAGTGGACAGAGTGAGAATGCAGACACACCAGGCTGAAAGGAGAGGAAGCTGAGAACCCTGCACAGGTTTGCCAAGCACCAGGACTCATTCCTGGACCCAAGTGGTCCCCAGAGAAGAGGTGAGTGAAGAACGCATGGAGTGGCCCATTCTCACCATGGACCTCTGGGATCCTAGCTGTGGGAGATCTCACAGCCCTCAGAGAAATCTGAGCTGGCAGGGAGAACTGCCCAGAGAGTTTACAGAAACAGAACTCCAGCCTGCACAGAGCCCAGAGCATTTGGCATGGGAATGGCTTTCAATAGAGCACAGCCATCTGTGCCTATCCCCCAAGGCTCACCATCCTCCTCTAGGTGGCTGTAGCCCTTGTTGGCTTGGCTGCCAGATCTAAAGAGAGCAGGGCTGTCGTGCCCATGGGACAAGACCAGTTTGATGTGAGTGTCCCCCGATCTGTTGGCCTCTCCTTGGGACCTTGCCTGATGGCACTCGCTTGCAGCACAGCCTCAGCTTGCCAACAGACATTGCAATAGCTCTTTCACCATCAGAACCCACCTAACCATTGCAGTACTTTTGCAGACAGACCGCCACCAGTGCACACCTGTCAGCAGCATGCCCTCACTGGTGCACACCTGCCCACAGCCTTCCCCCAGTAGCATGCACCCACCCACCCTCAGCCTTTACCCGCCAGTGCACACTTGACGATAGCCTCCCTCTGCTGCCTTACCAGCACACACACATGCAGGGACCTGCTATCACCACCCACCGCCAGCACGCAAGAGCATAGAGACCCCTAGAGACCCACCAGTGCATGTGTGGGCACAGACCTGCCATTACCTTGCTGGAGCGCTTTTGCAAGAGGTCTCCATTGGAGTGTTATTGCTAGTAGACTGGGAATATCTTGGCTCCTTCAGTCCAGCAGGTGCTTACTTCCAAATGACTGCATGAGTTCCCCAGTACTTGTTCTTAACTTGACTGAAATGGCTGAAATGACAGACATAAAATTCAGAATCTGGATGGCAAGGAATCTCATTGAGATAAAGGAGAAGGTTGAAATACAATCCAAGAAACACAGCAAAATGATCCAAAAGTTGAAACACAACACAGCCAGTTTAAGAAGGAAAGAAAAATCAACTCACCATGGATTAAACACTTAAATGTAAAACCTAAAGCTATAAAACCCTGGAAGATAAATGGTGGGGAGGTGGTATGACCATGCATGATAGCATAAGAAAATATTTGGTAGTGATATATCTGTCCCATACTCTAATTGTGGTAGTAGTAGCATAAATCTATACATGCATTAAAATTTATAGAAGTTTACTTTAAAATAAATCAGTTTTACTCTATGAAAATTTAAAAAGGAAAAAGTCTGTGCAATACCACTAAATCAGTACTTAGGGGAAATTTTATAGCATTACATAAACATCAATTTTAGAAGTAAAGAGTGGTCTCAACATTATGATTTCAGCATCCACCTTAAGAAAATGGAAAAAGAAGAGCAAATTAAACCTAAAGTAGGTAGAAAAAAGATGACAACAAAAATCAATGAAATAGAAAGCAGAAAATATAGAAAAATCAACGAATTGAAAAGTTAGTTTCTTTGAGAAGTCAATAAAATTGATGAATCTCTATGCAGATGATCAAGAAAGTAAGACAGAAGACAAATTATCACTGTTAGGAAAGAAAGAGATGGCATTACTATAGATTCTAGAGATTTTAATAAGAGAAAGGAATATTATGAAGACATTCATGCCAATAAATTACAAAACTTACATTAAATAGAAAAAAATCCTTGATAGGTACAAACTAACAAAGATGAAATAGATAACTTAATAATTCCACATCTAATGAAGAAATTGAATTTATAGTTTAAAACCATCTCACTAAGGAAACTACAGGCCGAAATGGCTTCACCATTGAATTCTACTAAATATTTAAGCAAGAAATAACGCCATTCCTAAAAATTATCCCAAAAACTTGAAGGAAAATACTTCCCAACTCATGTTAATCCTAGGTTGAAAAATATTCTAGAATAGGACAAGAATGCCCACGTTCACCACTTTTATTCAATAACAATCAGGCAAGAGAGAAATAAAGGGCAACCAAATTGGAAAAGAAAAAGACAGATTATCCCTGTTTGCTGATGGTATCTAGAAAACCCTAAAGTCTTCACCAAAACACTCTTAGATTTGATAAATGAGCTCAGTAAAGTTTCAGGATATAAAATCCACATACAAAATCAGTAGCATTTCTTTTTTTTTTTTTTTTATACTTTAAGTTCTAGGGTACATGTGCATAACGTGTAGGTTTGTAACATATGTATACTTGTGCCATGTTGGTGTGCTGCACCCATCAACTCGTCAGCACCCATCAACTCGTCATTTACATCAGGTATAACTCCCAGTGCAATCCTTCTCCCCTCCTCCCTCCCTATAATAGGCCCCTGTCTGTGATGTTCCCCTTCCCGAGTCCAAGAGATCTCATTGTTCAGTTCCCACCTATGAGTGAGAACATGTGGTGTTTTGTTTTCTGTTCTTGTGACAGTTTGCTGAGAATGACAGTTTCCAGCTGCACCCATGTCCCTACAAAGGACACAAACTCATCCTTTTTTATGGCTGCATAGTATTCCATGGTGTATATGTGCCACATTTTCTTTTTTTTCTTTTTTTTTTAAATTTATTTATTATTATTATACTTTAAGTTGTAGGGTACATGTGCATAACGTGCAGGTTTGTTACATATGTATACTTGTGCCATGTTGGTGTCCTGCACATATCAACTTGTCATTTACATCAGGTATAACTCCCAATGCAATCCCTCCCCCCTCCCCCCTCCCCATGATAGGCCCCGGTGTGTGATGTTCCCCTTCCTGAGTCCAAGTAATCTCATTGTTCAGTTCCCACCTATGAGTGAGAACATGCGGTGTTTGGTTTTCTGTTCTTGTGATAGTTTGCTCAGAATGATGGTTTCCAGCTGCATCCATGTCCCTACAAAGGACACAAACTCATCCTTTTTTATGGCTGCATAGTATTCCATGGTGTATATGTGCCACATTTTCTTAATCCAATCTGTCACTGATGGACATTTGGGTTGATTCCAAGTCTTTGCTATTGTGAATAGTGCCGCAGTAAACATACGTGTGCATGTGTCTTTATAGCAGCATGATTTATAATCCTTTGGGTATATACCCAGTAATGGGATGGCTGGGTCATATGGTACATCTAGTTCTAGATCCTTGAGGAATCTCCATACTGTTTTCCATAATGGTTGAACTAGTTTACAATCCCACCAACAGTGTAAAAGTGTTCCTATTTCTCCACATCCTCTCCAGCACCTGTTGTTTCCTGACTTTTTAATGATCACCATTCTAACTGGTGTGAGATGGTATCTCATTGTGATTTTGATTTGCATTTCTCTGATGTATGTGCCACATTTTCTTAATCCAGTCTGTCACTGATGGACATTTGGGTTGATTCCAATCTTTGCTATTGTGAATAGTGCCGCAATGAACATACGTATGTATGTGTCTTTATAGCAGCATGATTTATAATCCTTTGGGTAAATACCCAGTAATGGGATGGCTGGGTCATATGATGCTTCTAGTTCTAGATCCTTGAGGAATCGCCATACTGTTTTCCATAATGGTTGAACTAGTTTCCAATCCCACCAACAGTGTAAAAGTGTTCCTATTTCTCCACATCCTCTCCAGCACCTGTTGTTTCCTGTTTTTTTAATGATCGCCATTCTAACTGGTGTGAGATGGTATCTCATTGTGGTGTTGATTTGCATTTCTCTGATGGCCAGTGATGACGAGCACTTTTTCCTGTGTCTGTTGGCTGTATGAATGTCTTCTTTTGAGAAATGTCTGTTCATATCCTTTGCCCACTTTTGGATGGGGTTGTTTGTTTTTTTCTTGTAAATTTGTTTGAGTTCTTTGTAGGTTCTGGATATTAGCCCTTTGTCAGATGAGTAGATTGCACAAATTTTCTCCCATTGTGTAGGTTGCCTGTTCACTCTGATGGTAGTTTCTTTTGCTGTGCAGAAGCCTTTTAGTTTAATTACATCCCATTTGTCAATTTTGGATTTTGTTGCCGTTGCTTTTGGTGTTTTAGACATGAAGTCCTTGCCCATGCCTATGTCCTGAATGGTATTACCTAGGTTTTCTTCTAGGGTTTTTATGTTATTAGGTCTAACATTTAAGTCTCTAATCCATCTTGAATTAATTTTCGTATAAGAAGTAAGGAAAGGATCCAGTTTCAGCTTTCTACTTATGGCTACCGATTTTCCCAGTGCCATTTATTAAATAAGGAATCCTTTCCCCATTTCTTGTTTTTGTCAGGTTTGTCAAAGATCAGATGGCTGTAGATGTGTGGTATTATTTCTGAGGACTCTGTTCTGTTCCATTGGTCTATATCTCTGTTTTGCTACCAGTACCATGCTGTTTTGGTTACTGTAGCATTGTAGTATAGTTTGAAGTCCGGTAGCATGATGCCTCCAGCTTTGTTCTTTTGACTTAGGATTGTCTTGGCAATGCGGGATCTTTTTTGGTTCCATATGCACTTTAAAGCAATTTTTTCCAATTCGGTGAAGAAACTCAGTGGTAGCTTGATGGGGATGGCATTGAATCTATAAATTACCTTGGGCAGTATGGCCATTTTCATGATATTGATTCTTTCTATCCATGAGCATGGTATGTTCTTCCATTTGTTTGTGTCCTCCTTTATTTCATTGAGCAGTGGTTTGTAGTTCTCCTTGAAGAGGTCCTTGACATCCCTTGTAAGTTGGATTCCTAGGTTTTTTCTTCTCTTTGAAGCTATTGCGAATGGGGGTTCATTCATGATCAATTCTATCAATTTTGTTGATCTTTTCAAAAAACAAACTCCTGGATTCATTGATTTTTTTGGAGGGTTTTTTGTGTCTCTATCTCCTTCAGTTCTGCTCTGATCTTAGTTATTTCTTGCCTTCTGCTAGCTTTTGAATGTGTTTGCTCTTGCTTCTCCAGTTCTTTTAAATGTAATGTTAGAGTGTCAATTTTAGATCTTTCCAGCTTTCTCTTGTGGGCATTTAGTGCTATAAATTTCCCTCTACACACTGCTTTAAATGTGTCCCAGAGATTCTTGTATGTTGTGTCTTTGTTCTCATTGGTTTCAAAGAACATCTTTATTTCTGCCTTCATTTCGTTATGTACCCAGTAGTCATTCAGGAGCAGGTTGTTCAGTTTCCATGTAGTTGAGCGGTTTTGATCGAGTTTCTTAGTCCTGAGTTCTAGTTTGATTGCACTGTGGTCTGAGAGACAGTTTGTTATAATTTCTGTTCTTGTACATTTGCTGAGGAGCGCTTTACTTCCAATTATGTGGTCAATTTTGGAATAAGTGTGATGTGGTGCTGAGAAGAATGTATATTCTGTTGATTTGGGGTGGAGAGTTCTGTAGATGTCCATTAGGTCCACTTGCTGCAGAGATTAGTTCAATTCCTGGATATCCTTGTTGATTTTCTGTCTCGTTAATCTGCCTAATGTTGACAGTGGGGTGTTAAAGTCTCCCATTATTATTGTGTGGAAGTCTAAGTCTCTTTGTAAGTCTCTAAGGACTTGCTTTATGAATCTGGGTGCTCCTGTATTGGGTGCCTATATATTTGGGATAGTTAGCTCTTCCTGTTGAATTGATCCCTTTACCATTATGTAATGGCTTTCTTTGTCTCTTTTGGTCTTTGATGGCTTAAAGTCTGTTTTATCAGAGATTAGGATTGCAACCACTGCTTTTCTTTGTTTTCCATTTGCTTGGTAGATCTTCCTCCATCCCTTTATTTTGAGCCTATGTGTGTCTCTGCATGTGAGATGGGTCTCCTGAATACAGCAAACTGATGGGTCTTGACTCTTTATGCAATTTGCCAGTCTGTGTCTTTTAATTGGACCATTTAGTCCATTTACATTTAAGGTTAATATTGCTATGTGTGAACTTGATCCTGTCATTATGATATTAACTGGTTATTTTGCTCGCTAGTTGATGCAGTTGCTTCCTAACATTGATGGTCTTTACATTTTGGCATGTTTTTGCAATAGCTGGTACCAGTTATTCCTTTCCATGTTTAGTGCTTCCTTCAGGGTCTCTTGTGAGGCAGGCCTGGTGGTGACAAAATCTCTAAGCATTTGCTTGTCTGTAAAGGATTGTATTTCTCCTTCACTTATGAAACTTAGTTTGGCTGGATATGAAATTCTGGGTTAAAAATTCTTTTCTTTAAGAATGTTGAATATTGGCCCCCACTCTCTTCTGGCTTGGAGAGTTTCTGCCGAGAGATCTGCTGTTAGTCTGATGGGCTTCCCTTTGTGGGTAACCCGACCTGTCTCTCTGGCTGCCCTTAACAGTTTTTCCTTCATTTCAACTTTGGTGAATGTGGCAATTATGTGTCTTGGAGTTGCTCTTTTTGAGGAGTATCTTTGTGGTGTACTCTGTATTTCCTGAATTTGAATGTTGGCCTGCCTTACTAGGTTGGGGAAGTTCTCCTGGATGATATCCTGCAGAGTGTTTTCCAACTTGGTTCCATTTTCCCCTCACTTTCCAGTACCCCAATCAGACATAGATTTGGTCTTTTCACATAATCCCATACTTCTTGCAGGCTTTGTTCATTTCTTTTTCCTCTTTTCTCTTTAGACTTCTCTTCTCGCTTCATTTCATTCATTTGATCCTCAATTTCTGATACTCTTTCTTCCAGTTGATCGAGTCATTTACTGAAGCTTGTGCATTTGTCACGTATTCCTCGTGTCATGGTTTTTATCTCTGTTAGTTCGTTTATGGCCTTCTCTCCATTGATTATTCTAGTTATCCATTCTTCCATTCTTTTTTCAAGATTTTTAGTTTCTTTGTGCTGGGTACGTAATTCCTCCTTTAGCTCTGAGAAGTTTGATGGACTGAAGCCTTCTCTCAACTCGTCAAAGTCATTCTCCATCCAGCTTTGTTCCGTTGCTGGCGATGAGCTCTGTTCCTTTGGAGGGGGAGATGTGCTGTTTTTTTTAATTTCCAGCTTTTCTGACCTGCTTTTTCCCCGTCTTTGTGGTTTTATCTGCCTCTGGTCTTTGATGATGGTGACGTACTGATGGGGTTTTGGTGTGGGTGTCCTTCCTGTTTGTTAGTTTTCCTTCTAAATGTCAGGACCCTCAGCTGTAGATCTGTTGGAGATTGCCTGAGGTCCACTCCAGACCCTGTTTCCTGGATATCAGCAGCAGAGGCTGCAGAAGATAGAATATTGCTGAACAGCGAGTGTACCTGTCTGTTTCTTGCTTTGGAAGCTTCGTCTGAGGGGTGTACTGCACCGTGTGAGGTGTGGGGTGTCAGTCTGCCTCTAGTGCAGGATGTCTCCCAGTTAGGCTACTCAGGAGTCAGGGACCCACTTGAGCAGGCAGTCTGTCCGTTCTCAGATCTCAGCCTCCATGTTGGGAGATCCACTGCTCTCTTCAAAGCTGTCAGACAGGGTTGTTTGTGTCTGCAGAGGTTTCAGCTCCTTTTTGTTTTTGTTGTTGTTGTTTAGCTGTGCCCTGTCCCCAGAGGTGGAGTCTACAGAGACAGGCATGACTCCTTGAGCTGCTGTGAGCTCCACCCAGTTGGAGCTTCCCAGCCGCTTTGTTTACCTACTTAAGCCTCAGCAATGGCGGGTGCCCCTCCCCCAGCCTCGCTGCTGCCTTGCAGTTAGATCGCAGGCTGCTGTGCTAGCAATGAGGAAGGCTCCACGGGCGTGGGACCCTCCCGGCCAGGTGTGGGATATAATCTACTGGTGTGCCATTTGCTAAGACCCTTGGTAAAGCGCAGTATTGGGGTGGGAGTTACCCGATTTTCCAGGTGTTGTGTGTCTCAGTTCCCCTGTGTAGGAAAAGGGATTCCTTTCCCCCTTGTGCTTCCCAGGTGAGGCGATGCCTCGCCCTGCTTCAGGTCTTGGTGGTCCAGCTGCAGCAGCTGACCAGCACCAATTGTCCGGCACTCCCTAGTGAGATGAACCTCGTACCTCAGTTGAAAATGCAGAAATCACCCGTCTTCTGTGCTGCTCGCTCTGGGAGCTGGAGACTGGAGTTGTTCCTATTCAGCCATCTTGCTCCGACCTCAATCAGTAGCATTTCTGTACACAAATAACAGTCAAGCCAAGAACCAAATCAAGAAGACAATTCCATTTACAATAGCCACAAAAAAATACCTAGCAATATATTTAACCATGGAGGTGAAAGATCTCTACAAGGAAAACTAGAAAATCCTAATGAAAGAAATTGTAGATGACACAAAGAAAAGGAAAAACATCCTATCTTCCTGAATCTGAAGAACTGATATCATTAAAATGGCAAATCTGCTTAAAGCAATTGCTTTAGATTGCTACAGATTAAATGCAATCCCTTTCAAAATATCAATGTCATTTTTCATAGAACTAAAAAAAAAAAAATGCTAAAATTTACATGGAACCAAGAAAGAGCCCCAATAGCCAAAGTGATCCTAAGAAAAAAGAACAAAGCTGGAGGCATCACATTACCTGACTCCAAATTATACTACAAGGCTACAGTAAACGAAAAGCATGATACTGGTATAAAAATAAACACATAAATCAATGGAACAGAATAAAGAACCAATAAATAAAGGCATATATTTAAAGCTAACAGATTTTTTTACAAAGCCACAAGAAAATATACTGGAGAAAGGACACTGGGTTCAATAAATGGTGCCGGGATAATTGGATTGCCATATGCAGAAGAATGAAACTGGACGCCTATCTGTCATCACATAAAAAAATCAACTCAACAATGATTAAAAACTTAAATGTAAAACTCAAAACTATTAAAATACTAGAAGAAGGCCTAAGGAAAACTCTCCTGGACTTTGGTATAGGCAAAGAATTTATGACTAATATCTCAAAAGCATAGGCAACAAAACCAAAAATAGAAAAATGGGATTTAGTTACACTAAAAAGCTTCTGCACAGTGAAAGAAGTAATCAACAGGGTGAACAGAGACAGCATGTAGAATGAGAGAAAATATTAGCAAACTATGCTTCTGACAGGAGTCTGATATTCAGAATTTACAAGGAGCTACAATAACTAAAAAACACAAAAACAAAAACAAATAATTCCATTTAAAAAGTGGGCTGGCCAGGCACAGTGGCTCACGCCTGTAATCCTAGCACTTTGGGAGGCTGAGGCAGGCGAATCACCTGAGGTCAGGAGTTCGAGACCAGCCTGGCCAACATGGAGAAACTCCGTCTCTACTAAAAGTACAAAAATTAGCCAGGCATGGTGGCAGGCTCCTGTAATTTCAGCTACTTAGGAGGCTGAGGTAGGAGAATCACTTGAACCTGGGAGGCAGAGGTCATACCACTGCACTCCAGCCTGGGCGACAAGAGGGAGACTCTGAAAGAAAAAAAAAAGGAAAGAAAGAAAGAGAGAGAGAGAGAAGAAAGAAAGAATGAACGAACGAAAGAGAGAGAGAGGAAGGAAGGAAGGAAGGAAGGAAGGAAGGAAGGAAGGAAGGAAGAAAAGGCTAAGGACATGATGAATAGTTATTTTTTAATAGAAGACAGAAATGGCCAACAAGCGTAGGAAAAATGGTCAACATCACGAATAATCAGAGAAATTAGAATTAAAACTGCAGTGAGATATCATCTTACACCAATAAAAATGGCTATTGTTAGAAAGACAAAAAATAACAGATGTTGGAGAGGATGTGGAGAAAAGGAAATGCTTATATGTTGTTGGTGAAAATGTACAACCTCTATGGAAAACGATACGGAGATTTCTCAAAGAAGTAAAAATAAAACAACCAATCTCAGTACTGGGTATCTACCTAGAAGGAAAAGAAACCATTCACAGTAACAAAGATATGGAACCCAACCTAAGTGTTTATCAACAGATTACTGGATTAAGAAAATGTGGCATACACACACACAAAAAATAGAATATGATTCAGCCATAAAAAGAATGAAATAATGTCTTTTGCAGCAACATGGATGGAACTGGAGGCCATTTTCTTATGAAACAACTCAGACACGGAAAGACCAATACTGCATGTTCTCACTTACAAGTGGAAGCTAAATAATGTATACACATGGACATAGAGAGTGGAATGATAGACAATGGATACTTGGAAGAGTTGATGGATGGGAGAGGGTATGATAAGAAATTACTCAACAGGTACAAGGGACTTTATTCTGGTAATGGATACACTAAAAGCTCTGACTTCACCATTATGTAATATATCCACATAACAAATTTACACTTATACCCTATACATTTACACAAGTAAGAAATAATGTCTTGTTTATGTCATCAAGGCATAATTCATAAAAGAAAAAAAGATGGTAAATTGGATTTCATCAAAATTAAAAACTTCTTCTTTTTAAAAGACATTGTTAAAAGAATGAAAAGACAAACCATAGACTGGGAGATAATATTAGCAAATCTGATAAAGCTCTTTTATCCAGAATTTGTATTCCACAAAACACTAAAACCTTAATAATAAGCAAAGAAGTTATTGAACAAATGGGCCAATGAACAAATGGGCCAAAGACTTGAACACATATTTCACCGAAGAAGATATTTGGATGGCAGATAAGCATATGAAAAGGTGCTTAACATCATTCATCATTAGGAAATACAAATAAAAACTACAATGAGATAACACTTCACACACTAAGATGGCTATAATAAGATAGAAAATAATAAATGTTGTCAAGGATTTGGAGGAACTGGTATTTTCGTACCTTTCTGGTAGGAACGTGAAATTTGAGAATAGCTTTGAAAAATATTTTGGAAATGTATTTAAAAGTTATACATACACCTTCTATACTATTCAGCCATTCCACACTTATTTACCTAAGATAAATGAAAGCATATGTTCATACAACTTGCACATAAATGTTTATAGTAGCTTTATTTGTAAAAGTCAAAAGCTGTAAGCAACCCAAATGTCCATCAACAGGTAAATGGATAAGCAAATTGTGATACATCCATACAATGAGATAACAGAAAAAAAAAAGAATTTTTGATACACACAGCAGCATGAATGAATCTCACAATAATTATGCTGGGTGAAAGATACTAGACTGCAAAACAAGAGTACCTATAGTATGATTCTATTTGTATGAACTACAGGAAATACAATATAATCTATTTTGATAGAAAGCAAATTGGTGTTTCTCTGGGGTGATGGAAGGGAAGTGATATAAAGAGAAAGATTACAAAGGGGCATGAGGAAACTTGATGATGGAGGATATTATAATATCTTGATTATGGTGACAGTTTCACAGGTGTGTATATATATATATAGGCATATAATAAGCTACATATATTTAAGGTGTACAGTTTCATAAGTTTTGATGTCAAAACTTATATATGTAAAGATATGTGGTTTATTGTATGCCAATTACACATAAAAAACTGTTAAAAGCAACATTAGGGAGATATGGTATTTCATTTATCTGATTACCAATTTGTAACATGCTTGACAACGCTTAAGGCAAGTATAGATGTGATCATATAGTCACTATCAGTTCACTGCTGGTGATACCATGAAATGACACAACCATTCAAGAGAATCAAGCTGGATACTTGCATCACAGTTTAAATGTGCACAGCCGTCTGAATCAGAAATTCCATGACTGGAAATATATTGTAACTAAATAAATGGACAAGTGTACAAATGTGTACAGGATGAGGGCTATAGCATTGCTTCTAAAAGCAAGTAAATACATATTCAACAGTAGGGTTATGGTGGAATAAATTATGTGCAGCCATACAATGTATATAATATTATGGACTAAAAATTATGTGTGCCTCCAGATACTCAGGTCACACAGGAAATAAAACTTGACCCTTAGAGAGAAAAGTTTACAATCACCAAAACTCTTATAAGTGCCTGTGTTCATTTTGGTTTCCAGGTCCTCAAACATACTGTTCCATTTGTATGCAACACTTTCCCTCAGTCTTCTCCTAGCTAATTCCTACCAAACCATTGCGTCTCAATCTAGACCACTTACTTACTCATATATACCTTCCCCGACCACTAAAAATTAGGCGGATTCCCCTGATTCATGCTTGGATGCATCATTCAAGATTTTCCTAATCAAAGGCAGCACCTGTTATACTCACCTTTTTAAATTCCCTGTCTCTTCTAATAGACTGAGACCTCATCCTTAAAATCCCAATGAGTGGACCAGTGCCTAGCATACAATAAATATTCAGTAAATTTGATTCTTAAGAGTAAAGTATCTGGCACATTGTAGATGTTCAATTAGTGGTAGTTAGCCATTGTTATGGCTACAACTAGAGCTGGCAACCCGAGTGAAGAAGAATATTTAGAAAGGAGTCTGAGCTTGGAGTCAGAAGTTAGGTCCTGAAACTGTCCCTGGAGGAACAAAGGGCTGAGAGTTTTTCCCTTCCCTTCCCCCACAAGTTTTGTGATAATTTGGAAGTTTTGTTGTTTTCTTTATTCCCCTTCTGCTATGCAATATGAACCATGTGATCACAGTTGGCAATGCTGACAAATAAAAAAGAAAATCAAAGGCATTCAAAATTTCAATGCCAGCTTTAATTTCTTTAATATCTCACATTTTGGCTGTAGAACCCTCATTCACTTAGAAGCACTTCTGTCAGTCTCCAGTACTGTGAGAAAATAAATTCCTGTTGTTTAAGCCTCCTAGTCTGTAATATTTTGTTATGGCAGCTCAAGCAGACTAAGACAATGTAGGGGAAGTGCCTGAAAAGGGGAATCATGATTTAGAATTATATGTGTAATATTACATACATCTGATGCCCTTAGGACTGAATCAGGAAATTTTTCACTACTAGAAACAAAACTAAAGAGCTTTACTCACTTGAGTACAGTGTAACACTAAAATATTGCCTTACTAAAATAGAAAAGTCACCTGTTTTTCAGAGTTTTAAAAGTCAAGTTCTAAATGATTTTCTGCACAGCATCTTACTGGGAGATTGCTACTTGAATACTGAAAGAAAATCGACTCTCTTTTAAATATGTTATGGCTTTTAAATATATTTTAATATTTACTTATTTTAATCTTAAAATGCTTTCTAAACACTGTGCATTCTCATTTTCTTCTTAGGCCTTAAATGTTAGAATTGCTTATGTCTACGCATTCTCTCTAGGTAAGCTCATCCTCCTTCTTTCATTTGTCATCTGTGTGTTGGTGATTCCTTAATCTCTAACTGTATTCTGGATGTCTTGAGAAATCCCACACTCCTTTATTTAGCAGCCTGCCTAATGGGCTTCTCCACTCAGACATCCCAGGGTACCTCAAATGAAACCCAAACTGAACTCATAGTCATTTCCTCTCTAAAACCTACTCCTCCTGTCTTATGTCTCAGGAAATGGTACCACCACCAAATTATCAATGGTCCAAAGGAAAAACAAATGCCCTTTGAATTCATCATGGACTACTCTCTTCCTTTTTTTTTGTCATAGCAAGTTGGTCACCAAGTCTAGGCTATTCCACCACATGAATATCTCTACCATCTGTCCACTTCTCTGCATCTCTACTGCCACTATTATAGTCAACTATAAAAGGATATTAAAAGGGAAATTCACTGTTGACCATGAATTTGTTACTGTGGGCCTGAGGTCCAGACATCTGTGTGCTAAAAAGAGCCATCAACAATCATAGACTAACATTACATTGTAGGGCATACTAAGCACTGTCAGAACTGATGCTAAGCAACACTAAAAGTTTCTCAAGCCACAGTGTCCCTTCTAGGAAGGATAGTGGCCTATTTAGTCCTTGATTGCTTACAAAAAGAGGAATGTTGTAGTAACGAAGTTGATTCCCTTTTGTAGCTTCCAGTTATAAAGATTTTTATTAATCTCGAAGTGTTCACTTCTGACAATTATGGAGGAGGTGGAGATGACCCATAGATGAGCTCCGGCCTCAGAGCCATTCACGACTCTTAGTCCTCTGAAGGGGGAAGGGAGGTTTATGCCAGCTGGGATATCCCCCATTGCCTTGTCACACATCCCCACCCTTCATACACACCAGTCCCTACTCCTTCAGTCTACTCCCACACCCGACACTTGGCTTCGTCATAAGGGCATGGGCTATGACAGCAAACAAACTTGGGCATGAACCCAGGTACAAAACTTAACACTGATGTTGAACAAGTATTTGTTTTTGTTATGTCCCAGATGCCTCATCTTTAGAATTACAGGAATAATAGTAACTATATTACAAATGGAATATGCAAAATGCCTGGCACAGACAAGCTGCTCAAGAAATGGTCAATATTTTTATTGATATTCTGCCCCCATTCCTCTCCTGTGTCCATACTTCTATCTAGGTAAGGAATCTCCATGTCGGGCTTCCACCTGCATAAGAGAATGAGAATGCCCACTCTTCAGTAATGTTGTGAAGGTTCGATAAGATAAAGTATGCTAAATTTTGAACAGACAAGTGCTGAGTGGATGGTCTATCTCAGAGGGAGTAGCGTCAGAACCTTCACACAGAACCAGAAGCAAGGATCTAGGTGAACAAGCAAATTCTGGTGCCCTAAGGGGCTCTCCTGCCTCAACCTATGTGCACACAGCCATGCAAATACATAGAGGGCTGAGTCTAAGGGTCTCCCCTGCTTGATCAGTATGGGCTAAAGAACTGGGAAAACTTGAGACTGAAGGCCAAACACACTAATGGCTCCAGCTGAGAGATATTAAGGAAGGAAGATACATTGCCTCATTTCTTCATTTGTTCATTCATTCATTTGATCCATCATGTCTTAATTTTGAGGATGTTCTATGGGCCAAACCCCATTGAGCTAGCAAGGCACACAACCCAGCACCTAAGGAATATAGGCTAGTGATGGGAAACAAGTAAGATCCTCCTCAGGAGGATCATCTTATGACCAAGAGGCCCTTGGATGAGGAGAGGCTAGAGGTGAGGTAAAGAAGAAGAAGGCGCCTGCTGCATAAATCTACACAGACAACCCTCTAAGACAGGGAGGGTGGTGGTAGTGGGAATAGCATCATTAATGACCCACAGAGGGAATGAACAATGTCTGGGGCATCAGGGGAAGTGCATCAAAACTCCTGACTCGACTGCCTGTCAGGCATTTGATACTAGGTCTGTTATTGTGCCAGTGACAGCCTCAGAAGCCTCATATCTACATTGAGCATCTGAATGACAGTGTCCACCTAGAGATAATGCCCATGAAGAATGGCAGAAGGAAGTTACTTATTCTTGATACTATGAATATTAATAAGATGGATTTCAGATATATGTTGAAGTAGGAAATGCAACCACTGTTCATTGCCCAAGAATAAGTGATGCACTGGATAACACCTGGGGAAACTTTAATGTAACTGAGTACTTTTTTAAATTTTGAGGATGCAGGTATCCCATGTCTGCCTCCAGATTCATTCCCATTCCTAAAGAGAAAGAATGAAGGACTGGTGGTGTTCCCATTAGGAAAATGTATGGGCATGTCCAAGAGGAGCCAAAAAAGCTACTCTAAAGGCACCAGTGGTAGGCACTGAAGTCGCAGAAAAGAGCGTGCAGCCTTATTTAATGCGTTGAATCATTTGGCGCCTTTTGTTCAGATTGCCTCTGATGTCACTTGGGGCATGTCAGCACCCTGAGATGCCAGAGGACCCCAGGATGCATTTCAGGAAGCATCATCATACCTGTGATGATGGGCTTAATTTGGGGTTCTAAGGACAATTGTCATTCCGAGAAGAGTCCACAGGAAACCGAGTATGGGTTTACTCACGCTTAAAGAGAATCTTCTTCAAGACACAAATGTCATAGGCAATGTCTACTCTCCCACAACTCTAAGGGCAGGCTGCACCTCGCTTTGCTCTGTGACTGTATGTTGTGAGAGGCTGAGCATTAGTATGGGTTAAGCAGCTATTTAAAATCCAGTGATACTTCAGTAGGACAAGGTACCTAAGAGAAGCACAAGGCAACTGATCTGCTTCTCCTCCTGTATTCTGAATCTCATCTCCTACCCAAGCCAGAACCTGGGTGTCCCACTTAACCTGTTTCTCTTCTTCACTGCCAAGATCCAAGAATTCCACAAGGCTTCTTGACGCTGTCTTCTAAACGTCTCTCACATTCATTTCCTTCTCTCCATCTTCACTCTATTTCAGGTCACCACTATCTGTAGCCTGGATGAGGGTCTTCCACTCTCCCTTCTCCCCTCCCACATAGTCTTTTTCTCCACAGTGCAGCCAAAGAGATTTTGTTAAACCACAGATCTGATCTCCTCAGTTCCTTGCTGGAAAACATTCAGTGATGCCCGATCCAGTGCCTTTGGGGTAATGTTCAACAATTCTGCAGTGTTACACACTGCAGAATTACATAGTCAGACAAGCCTCTGCTCTCTATTAAAGATTCAGGAAAAAATTCATAAATTATCTCTATTCTGACTGAATTAAGAAGGAAGAATTTTAAATCATTCATTAAACATCCTGAAGATAAACCTGGATCTCATACTCAGTTGGAAATATTGCCCGTTTGAGAAAATTCTAGTAAACTAACAAGAGAACTTTTATTTCAGCATTGTTTTTAGAAAGTTAAATAAGTTGGAAATACAGTACGCTCTGCCAAGGGGCAGATGCTTGAAGATATTACAGGAAATCAATTGCAAGGAATATCATTCAGCCATTAGAATGAAAGAATTAGAGGTTTAAATTGAGATTTCATTATTTATTAGGAAAAAGGTTAACCTGGAAATTCAATATGGAATGGTTTGATTTTTATAAATGAAACAAAGTAGAAAGCTGTGTGTTCTATCTAAACATATACATGCCAACACATTCAGTAACCCTACTTGTTGATGCTGATCCTAGAGAAATGCATGCACATATTCACAGGGGACATGCACACAAATATTAATAAGAGTATTATTTTGTTTTGGAAAAATGGAAACTGCATAAGTGTGGGTCATTAGGAACAAGAGAAATTGAAAATGATGAAATGTTAAAAATTAAAATAAATGAACTAGAGTTCTGTGTATCTACATGGGTAAACATAAAAAATATAAACTTGAGCTGGAAAATCAAAGTGCTGAACAATGTATACAGTATGATGTGCTTTAAATAAAGGAAGAGATTCTATGTTGTGTATGGACATATAAGTAGGTAGTAAATATATACAAATCTCCATGGGTATAATGATTGCTGACTTCATCATAGTGGAGCACAGCGGGGAAGGAGAGAGCAGAGTGGGTCAGGAAAGACGTAAAAGGAGTGTTTTATCACATCCAATATGTAAAGGATAGACAGTAAGTTGGGCCTAATATCTAAATTTTAGCCATTGGTGTTTATAATATTAATCTCTCTTCTTGTCCACATGTTTGAGATTAATTCACAGCAAAAATATTTCATGCTAAAAACAAGCAAATAAACTGCAAAAGTAATCCCACCACTTTTGCTTAATGAGGGTAGGAGTGTACATGCTATAGACTTCCATGCAAGATCCAAATTCTTAGAAAATGTAAAATACGCCCATACTTGCACTGAAAAATATTTTAGAACAATTATCAGTGGACTAGAAACTATAAGAAGACTCAGAATGTGGGACAGCAGATGGAGCCAGACTACTGGTTTGAGTAAGCAATGATCCAGAATGAGTGCAAAGGTTATTCCAAATGGAGGGCTGGCTCAAGAGTGCACTATGTCCTGGAGAGGTGCTTTCTTTCCTGAACCAAACTGGTCTATTGCTAGACTTACCCAATAGGGGGACTTGGTAGGCTCTAATTATAAAGAAAATTTCAGCCAGACTGGCATAAAGTATTCATTTGTTTCTTAAGAGTTCAGTAAGGAACACCTATAAAATCTTTTCCATCATGTATTCCTTCAGCACGCATTTATTAAATGCCACACTCACATACCATTTGAAAAACCTTGAGAGATAAAGTCTGTGCTTACCATATAATAAATGCTTTTCAGTTATTATCTCATTTAATTCTCACAACCCTATGAGGCCATTACTTTAATTGACCCCACTTTACAGATGGGAAAACAGCTTAAACTAATACCTTGAATGATGTAAGAAAGATACAGAGTGCTAGTTATAGGGCTTTCCTCAATGGAGTAAAAAAGGACTCATTACCCATTTGGGCAGATCAAGACAAGCTTCAGAAAGAAACATGTCTGTGAGCAGCTAGATGGAATTCAGCTAGTTGGAGAAGGCTGAGAAGGCAGGTCAGGCAGAGCAAACAGCGAGCAAAAGCAAGCAGTGGATAAAGTTCAGAGTATTCTCTGAAAGAAGCAAAATAAATCAGGTGTCCAGGAAGACTGGAGCCTAGAAACCTTGGAGCCAACCTGCACTCCATCACCCCCTCCCCTACTTATATGGACATATAAGTAGGTAGTAAATATATACAAGTCTCCATGGGTATAATGATTGCTGACTTCATCATAGTGGAGCACAGTGGGGAAGGAGAGAGCTGAGTGGGTCAGGGAAGACATAAAAGGAGTGTTTTACCATATCCAACATGTAAAAGATAGACGGTAAGTAGGGCCTAATATTTAAATTTTATACAACTAGCCATTGGTGTTTATAATATTAATCTCTCTTCTTGTCCCCATGTTTGAGATTAATTCACTTCATCCATTCTGTCTGCAAAGTCCTTCAATGGTCACCTTTAAAATGCCTTTCTGCCTCTCCATCCCCATGGCAACAGCCTTAAGGCATACTTTAGTTCCCAGTGCTTTTTATTCTAATTGCTTCCTATGTGGTCTGCCAGGAGATAGTCTGCTCTTCTGAGAGGCTGCACAAATGCAATTCTTCTGATCCAGTCAGTGCCCTGCATATATATATATATATATATACACACACACACACACACACACACACGTATGTGTGTATATATACACACATCTACATCTACATATATTACATGCATATATCTATCACATTTTAAAGGCTCTGCATCTCTTTCACCCTGCTTGTTTCCACAGTCCCATCTCCTCACATCACCCAGCATATCTGCAATAACAATATTATTCGGGTCCTACACGGGACCACGAATTGATTAGTATACACATAAATGCCTTCTGAAAACAGGGTGAGTGAATGAACGCTCTATGTAAGCCAAGACAGGAAAGGAAGGCTGGGGACAGCTGATTCCTTCCAAGAATACACCCTCCTGCCACCTCTGGCCTCCCAACCCCACAACCACACTAAAAGCCCGCCTTCAGTAGGAATGGAGTAGATTCTCACTACTTCCTTAGACCTGAGAGCTAATAATTATAGAATGCAAGGACTGGTTGCCATCCTCTTCTCAACTCCTTTCCCTGCAGCCTTCTCCCTTGGCTGCCAGTCTCCCATTCTCAACTGCAGACCGCCCACCTCCTCTGCAGGAGTCAGAGGTGGGAAGTGCTGGAAGTGGGGTAGGGCAAAGCCATATGAGGGGAGCCCTATGACTGGAGGCTGCTGGGAAGGAAGTCTGGAGGGCTGTAGGTAGGCGTAGCTAGCCAGGAAGCTGCAGCACAGAAACCAGCTACACAATGAGCTAATGGTGGCATTTTATTGCCTGCAGTAGGGATCACATTGTCAGCGGCAGTAGAGGCGTTGGCCGCAGCCGCAGCTGTGGTGGCAGAGATAGGGAAGGTGAAGGGGCTGAGGCAGGAGGCAGCAGTAGAGAAAGCAGAGACTGTAATGATAGAGGCAGTGGTGGCAGCAGTGGGAGTAATATCAGCTGAAGCAACCAGTTTCTAAGGCTGTTCTGTAGTACATTATTCCCTCCTGCCCTCCAGGCTGCTATGGTTTGTATGCACCCGTCTCTGACTTACCTGCATGAATCACATCCCCCATTCTCCCCCCTCTTCCCCAACACCACTGGACACAAGCTCTGAGGACAGAATAGTGAGCCTCTTCGAAGCTCACAGGGTGTAGGAGAGAATGGAGGGGCAGCAGCGATATACAGGGCCTGATGGCTTCACAAGGCCCAGGGACTTCCAGGACTTTCAGGGCCTTCTTTGGTTCAAGCACCTTGGGGATGTCAAACAACTGGAGACTTAGAGTCCCTATTCACTTTGCCCCAACACCTGGAGGGGCATGGGTTGGGTTCCTAACATGTTGTGGAGGCTGAGTTCTTCACAAAGATTGAGTACTTCCTGGATAGGCCCAACCATCTGGAGGGATCCAACAGCTTAGCACAGACTGACGACTTGGGGGACTTCAACCTCCTGGCTGGACTCAGCCACCTGGCAGAACCCCAGGACCTGGCAATGTCCAAGTGCTGCTATGGGTCCCAGCATTTGGCAAGGCCTAAGTAGCTGGCAGGGCCCTCATCCCTCAGAGATCCAGAGCTATTGGCCGGGCCCCAGCACCTGGCGGGTCCCTGACAATTGGAAGGGCCCAAGCACTTGGTAAGGCCCTAGCACCTCCAGAGACTGTGGTAATCCACAGGGCCAGAGGACATCTGAGACTCCTAGCACTATGCGGGTCCCAAGCCTGTCTTGGATCCCAAGTACCTCCTGGGGCCCAAGTCCTTTAAGGGGTCCTAACAACTCCCAAGTTTGCAGCAGCTCTCGTGGCTGGAATAATTCTCATGACTGCAGCACTTCTCAGGGTCTCCTAGGAGTCCCTGAGAAGCACTCCTAGGAGTCCCAGTGTCTCTGAGATTCCTAGTACTTCACAAGGCTTCGGTGCATCAGAGACTCCAAACACAAACACTTAATGGGACCTGAGCACTTTGGAGACCCCAAGCCCTTTGCAGGGCCTGAGTAACTGGAAGGCCTCAAGCACTTCCAGTGTACCAAACACATCCATGGGCTCCAGCACATCAAGGAGCCCAAGTACATCCAAGCAAATTATATCAAGTGACCCCAGCATCTCAGAGGTTACCAGAACTTCTGAGGTCCCAAGAACCTTGAACTCTCAGATCACCTCGAAGGATCCTGGCACCTTGAGGGCTCCAAGAGTTTCTAAGGGCCTCAGGACCTCTGAAGTCCCTAGTGCCTCAAAATCCCTGAGCATTCTTTATATCCTAAGAACCTTAAAGGCTACCAGCATCTTCGAGGCTCCCTGCACCTCAAAGGACCCTAGAATCACTAAGGCTAGAAGCACTTGAAAGGGCCCAGCACCACTGAGGTCCCAAATACCTTGAGGGCCCTGAGCACCTTAAATGTTCCAAGCACCTCAGAGACAGTGAGTACCTCAAAGGCCTTAAACATCTCGAAGTTCTCAAGTATCTCGGAGTCCTCCACAGAAGACCCAAGCACCTCTGAGGCTCCCACCACTTTAAAGACCCTCAGCTCCTCAGAGGCTACAGGCATGTCAAAAGCCTGGAGGGCCTTAAAGGTTCTAAGCACCTTCAAATCCTCCAGCACCTTGAATTCCTTGATCATGTCTGAGGTTCCCAGTACTTCAGAGACCCCTAAAATCTCATAGGAACTCAGGACTTCAGAGATCCTTAGATCCTCAGTGGTTTCAGGCATCTCTCAGAAGCCAAGAACCTCAAAGGCTTGGGGTACTTCAAGGGCCCAGAAAATATCAAAGTCCCAAAGCACCATCAAACATGTGAATAATTTCAAAAAAGGTCTCCTAACTGTGATATTAGGCATCAATTTCATGGTGCTCACTTGAGCTAAGGAAAGCCTCATCTGGGAGGTTCTGCAAAAGCTAGAAGTGAAACTGAAGAAGAAGTACAGAATATTTGGGTACCTGAAAAAGGTAATCACCCAAGAGTTTGTATAGCATGGGTACCTAGAGTATAAGCTTGTGAACTGCAACAATCCACTGGGGTATGCATTATTTTGGGGTCCCAAAGCCAATCAGAAAAACAGTAAGATGGAAATTTTAAATTTTGTGGCCAAAGTCTTTAACAGAGACCTCTGGGACTCGCCATCACAGTACAGTGAAGCTATGAAACAACTGAAGGCCAGAGACACAGCAAAATACAAAGCACTAACTGATGTCCAAGCCCAAACCGACCCCAGAGTTCTAGCCCCTGCCAGATCCTGTGCAAGTTCCAGTTCCAATTTCAGCTTCCTTCAAATGCTACCATCAGCAACTCCTCATGCAGCTAGTGAAGTATGAGTCACAGCTATCACTTGGTGAGGAGGGGCAACTAGAAGAGCCAGAGTGCCCCAGGACAATGGGTATTACTGATTTGGAAAGGGAAAGGAAAGGAAGAGAAAACAAAATATTTGGTGCTGGTGTTTGAGTTTCTGTGGGTAACATTATGATTTAGGTCTTATTTCAATATTGGTTCTTTTCCCCCCTTTAATTACTGGATATTCACAAGTTATATTCATCATAAGATTTTGGTGAAAGATCACACTCTAAGTATTAATAACTTTGTGAGGACTTGTTTTCCTGTTGCCTGTACAGATTCCTCACAAGTATTTCAAAAGCTTTGTAAAAACAAAAATATTTTTCATGATATTCTATTATATGAAATACATAGTACATAGCATTTCAGTGGAGTACACTTGAAATATTTCAATGGATTCTTCAGTAAAATAGCCAGGTCATAAAAGGGAAAAACACAAAATAAAACAAGCTCATCTGAATAATCCTCCTGGATTTGTGTGTATGTTATATAAAGACTTATGTGTTCCATGATTGTGCGTTGTTACTGCAGAACATAGAGAAAAATAAAAGCATAACGACTAGTACATCTTGCGCATTTTCTGACCACCTGTTATGTGAGGCACCAGTGTAGATTCTAGGAATACTCCCTAGTACACATCCTCCATGTCCAAAGAATGTTCTAGATTATGTGGGAGAGAAAAATAGGTAAACTGGCAGTGCAGTAAATGCTGGGATAGAGTGCCATGAAAATGTAGAAAATGACTGAAGTGCCATGAAAATGTAGAAAACATTATGTGACCTGTCTTGGGGAGGGGGCCAGGGAAGGGAGCATTACAGGATGTGTGAAAATTCAAGAGACACTTAAATAAGTTTGGGGGGACTGAAATATATGATCAGAATATATGATGAAAATATAATGTATCAGATATTTGATTGGATACTCCACCCAGCGTAGGGGAGGGAGCACTGGCAAAAAGAAGGGGACATCACAGGGTGCCTGCCACGGAAGTAGAAAATACACATAAACCATCTTGAGAAGAGGAGGGCAGAGGGAAGGGGTGGGTGCAGGGGAAAAGGTTGTCATGGGGTACTTCGGAAATAAAAAAAGATGGGGCCGTCACAAAATCTTGGTGAGGGGACAATCTGAGGTTTGGAAATAATAGAGAAGAAGGAGAGGGAGTAAAAATGGAGACACTGAAGGCAGCGTGGACATTTGGAAATAAATTCTTCACTGAACTATTAAGGTTATTTGAAGGGGAAAGTAGAGAAAAAGGAATGAGGCAAGCGAAGAAGTGCGCAGGACAGACCCTCAAAGGGTGGGTGACTTTAAACTAATGACAATGAAAATGATTAATAATAATAACAACCCTGAAATAATTTGAGAAAACGCTATAGAAAAGCAGAGCTTCTGAGATACTGGATGAGCCAGAGAAAAGGCTCCACCTGTGGCATCTCCAAAAGGTAACCTTGCACTTCTCTCAGGAACTATGGTTCGTTAGGGTGCACACATTGTTTAAAAGTGTGTGTGTCCAAGGGGGCAAGGGGACATTAGTATTTTTACTCTCACCTTCGGCCAATGGAGTAAGTCCGGATTGGTACCTGGCATGAAGGCCCATGCTATACTAAGTCATGTGGGATCAGGCCCAAATCCTACCACCTTTCCTCCAAGAGCTAAGCACTGCATGAACTGGGTCCCCTGCTGGAGAGCACCAGTGACAAGTGCCCAACCTAGCCCTGTGGGGCTCATGGTTAGCAGCTATAACACACACAAGAGTGGTCAGGCTACCTTCTTCCTTCTTGACATCCAGGTTTACCCTGCTTCCAGCTGTGTGCAAAGTAACGTCACCAGGTGCAGGGTAGGCTAGCAAATGACCTTCTGGAGAAGGCCCAGGGACCCGCTCTCCTCAGCCTGCAGGCCAAGGAGGCTTCAAACAAAAGTAGTAACTATGACCCCATCAGCAGCTCCACATTCATTCAGCAAGCCCGAAAATGGTGAGCGCCTTCTGGGATTCAGACAGTGTGATAGAAACTGGAGCTGCAGAAAATCAAAAGGCCTGTTCTTTGCCCTGGGAGGAGTCCTATTTATCAATATCACCTCCAGAGGTAAACAAGGTGGGAATCTGAGGTCCAGGTTTCTCGGTGACTTTCCCATCTAGAGCCACAGAAGTGGCAAGAGAGAGATCCTAGACAAGACCCTATGTCCATTCCCTGCAAACCCAGGGTGCTTTCCTCTAGGCCACCCTGCTGCCTGTCTCTGCCTGCTAGTGCACTCTCAAGTCTCTGTCTTCAAAAGAAACACCACGCGAAGACAGGGGAAGGGATGTGAGTAACCCTGGCCGCAGCATCCAATCCTTTTGGGGACCAGGCCAGATTACATTCCTCCCCGCACCCGCCCTTTTACCCAAGGGGGCTTACAGCAGTCAGTGAGCCCCAGGTCAGTCAGCTAGTAAGTGGGAGAGCTGCAGAGTAAAATGATTTGTTGAGCACCTGCCTGTCCCAGAAGCACGCCACATATTATTTCTGCCAGGTCAGTGTGATTACTGCCCATTAAACAGGATGCTCCTCCGGCTAGCTTGGGGGAAGAGGTAATGTCTTCCCCTACCCTGTGTGAATCCATGCTTTCTCTGGCTCTGGTGGCAAATTTTCATCCAATGGTCTAAAATGGTTCTTTGCAAGTACGGGCCAAGAAGCTTAATTCAGTCAGAGAACCAGCAGTATAAGAGGAGAAAGACTGGGAGAATACCTCCAGCTGCCCTGTCAGAGTGATGACTGCTGGAATCCTGAAGGCCTCAGGCAGGAGGCTCTGCAGGGGATTAGGAAACAAGAGATTGGGTGATGGGTGACCTGCCCTAGCGCAAGGAGTACGCGATCAATGGACCAGGCCTATTCTCTTGTGGCCTGGAGGTTCAGTCTCCCTAACACACTACAAGAGTACTGCAAAGAGTTAAACTTCCTTTGGTTAGATAAAGGCTGAAGAAGGGCGGGACTTCCGGTGGCTGTGAAATGAAAGACAGGGGTGAGGGAGAGGCAGGGAAAGGGGCTTCTGGAAGGTGGAGAGGAAAAGAAAACATTCACTGTGCCATTTACAAAAATTCTTTGAGCTTTGCGGGGCATCCAGATGAGACATCCAGGTGCAAGCCTCTTGCTGAGTAAATCTGAAACCCAAACTGGCCCCACCCCAGCGGAGGTTCCACAAAGCAAGTGGGAAAGCTGCAGTTTTAGGTGCAAGGATGCCTCTGAAAAGGGATTGAGTTTCTGGGTCCTAGAACACTCCAGTTGTTAGGAGCACTCAAGGATAGAGAGCCCCAAGCTGCCCAAAGCCTAGCAAACATGGCAGTTGGCATTTACCGAGTGCCTAAATTGTTCCAGGCACTTTGGTTGCTGTTTTCATGCATTGTCTCTAACTGCAGTAGTCCTGCAAGGGAGGTGCCACCAGGTCAGGCCGAGTTTACAGAGGAGAAAACCCCAACTCAGATCTCACAAGCAAGTTGCCAGGATCAGCTGGCTGGTCATTGGCAGCCTTGCAGGTGGACCCAGGGCCTGCCAAGTCTGAAGCCCACACTGCTGTGCTACAGGGAAAGATTCCATCTCCAGGAGAGCTGGGGCTCTGCCCAACCTTGGGAAAGTCTTCTGTTTTCAAACTCGGACACATCACAGGGTAGGAGTGACAGGGAACATGCCGGGGTCAGGTGAGGAGGTGTGGAAAAATAAAATTAATCTGCACTTTCAGGACTAGCTGTGGCAGTCTGTCCCTTTATTTTGAAGGGCTGGGGCCCCATTGCCAGGCATCTTGGAGGAATCGTATGTGTGGAGTGAGCCTTTCCTTCCAAGACAAGTGGACTTCCCCATCACAACACATTCCCCGGAAACTTAACTACCCAGCACCCTCCGTCAGTCCTGAAAATCCTAGGTCCTGGCTTTCCCACGGTGGACCAAGCAAACAACAATGTTTCTGAGCTTGCAACATTGCTCCGATACTGTTGCCAATGCAGAAGGTACTGGCAGACCTGTTCCCTTGAGCAGAGCAACCGGGATAAGATGCTGGCAGACAGCAAACAGTGGGCATCTGCCCATGAACAAAAGACAGGTTCCAGGGCATCCTCTTCGGGCCCAGTGTTGCGGCCTTGGCCTCAGCAGGCAAGTGCAGAGTAGACAATGGCCATGACCAAAGGGAGATTTGGATTCAGCCTGGGCTCACGTTGGCCCCTGTGAGGTGGGGAGCGGGCAGGATCTCCCCGACTCCTTTCTTTGGCAGAAAGGTAGAATTCTGGCCTTCTGGAGGAAATGATTTTGGAGTTGTGGTGGAGGTGGATAAGGGTGATTCTTAGGAAGATGTACTGAGACCTGTACACAGGTTCCTCCAGGGCTCACGAGCCATGGAACAGTTAAATGTCAAAGAGCAGATGGAATTTCTTTGAACATCCCTGTGAGGGCACTTTGTCAAAGGAGGGCCTGAGCTCAGCCAAGACTACATAGAAGAATAACTGGAGTAATCTGGGGCTCAGAGAAAAGGTTTCTGCAGGAGAAGTGGGCTCTACGCTTACACTGCTCATCATGCAACAGGCTTGCAAAGCTCACAAGGGTGATTTGGCGGGGAAGGCAGAGTCTATACACAGCTAGTGAAAATCAGGCCCAGTTCTTG